>NW_010135340.1:25081-25992 GCF_000699245.1 Pterocles gutturalis
CCCATGGGAAAAGGAGGCAGCGGGGCCGGGACTCAGCGCGGGGAGGAGAAAGGAAGGCGCCCAAGAGAAAAGGAAGGAAAATGAAGCTGTGTGAAAGAGAGCTGACAAAGAAAATAACCCCTGAAAGAACCCACCCTCCCTGAGCCCCGGGGAACAGAGGAGGAGGAGGATGCCACGTGCACAGACGCAGGACACAGCTTTCCCAAATAATTGCCTCCCGATCCACAGACCCACCCCCCTGCCAGCAGATGGGGGGCAGAGGCAGAGCCCTCACACTGTGTCACCGGTGGCATGGGCAGGCAGACACAAAGCACTTATTTTGCAGGGTGCTGGCAGTCTCCCAGGTGCCCCGCTGCTCCCCATCCCTGTGCATGGGACCCAGCCTCCCATCGGTCCTTCCCGGGCCACCCGGAAAGGGCAGCCCCTCTCCCCACCATGGCACAGGCTCAGTGGCCGTCACCCATCGGGCTCCTGAAGGGACCTTTCCTGCTGTCCCCCTCCCAAGCAAACGAGACACAGCCCACACCATGGCTTAAAAAAGATTGGTCCAGTTCAGGGAAATACCAGTCCTCCCCTGGCCAGAGTTAAAAAACAAAACAAACCAAAAAAAAAAAAAACAAAAAAAAACCCCCAAAACCCCTTTGCCAAAGCAAAGTTTGCACAAGTCACTTAGTTTCTCATTTTTCCTTGAGGTTGTTTAATATTGTTTGTTTTCTGCTCCGTCAGAAATGAATTTTCTGAGAAGGTGCTTTTTCCATGACAGCAGGCGGCAGGTATGATTGGAAAACCAAAGGCCGACCGCATCCCTGGCGGGGGACACCCTTCCAAGGGGTGTTGATGAGATCCCTGGCGGGTGGTGGGCAGCAAAACCCTTCCCGGGGAGGAGCTGCTGCCTTCCCAAGGGAGGGACA
>NW_010135340.1:26166-31464 GCF_000699245.1 Pterocles gutturalis
GGACACGCTGGCACCAGCCCCACGGGCTCCACAGCCATCCTTGGGGTCGGGAGAGCCTCGTCCGAGCAGGGGAGCCTGTGCCTGGGCTGGGGAAGGGGTTACTGGGGGTACTGGCAGCTGAGTGGGAAGTATGAGATACAGGATGTGAGGGTCACAAGTTTTCTGAAGAGTCCAGGGTGGTGTGAGGCTGCAGTGGGTGCAGGGACGTTGGCCCTGTCACACACGGCTGAATGTGCCACCAAGCGAGGGACAAAGTGCTCAGGCACCAGTCCCCAGCCAGGCACCCAGAGATCTGAAATCTCTTTATTTCCCTGGTGCCCAGGGAAACACCAGCCTCTGCAGCCTGGCTGATATTGGCTCTCCGGGGGCTGCCACTGCCAGGGAAAGCAAGGAGAAACCCAATTCCCAGCACTTCTGCTGTCCCAGTGCTCCTAGTCTCCCACACACAGCCTCCATCCCAGTGCTCCCACTCTCCCGTGCACAGCCTCCATCCCAGTGCTCCCACTCTCCCACACACAGCCTCTCCCTGGGAGCCACGGGGCTGGCTCAGCCCCAGCTCTGCCCTGCGCCCCAGGAACCCCCAGCCTTGCTGGACGGAAAGGGGGGAAGTTTACTCAGCCTGCGGTGGGGCGGGCTCAGAGGCCAAAAGGGACGGAAAAGCCGGGATGCTGGCTGACTGCAATGGAAAGAAGCCCTGGCTGTCCAGCCAGAGCCCGGCAGGCGGGTGGCGCAGGCTCTGCCCAGCCGGAGGGTCCAGCGCTGCCCAAGCCACCCTTACCGGGGCTCTGCACCCCAAGGACCGGGGCGCATCCAGTCCCAGCAGTTTAACACAGCGTGTCGGACCCGTTCAGACACACACCACCAGAGTGGGTATCAGCACAGGGATGTCTCACACCAGGCAGCACTGCTCAAGCTGATGCCCTTCAGATATTAGCATTTATCTGCCTGATGATCCTAGAAATGTTTGCACTGCCTAGGAGCTCTGCAAGGGCTCAAGCACCAGCAACACAGCTCTTCGGGTCCTAAGACAAGACCTCAGCACCCCCCAGAGCCACGTGCACCAGACCCACCCCCCTGTCACCAGCCAAAATGGGGCTCACGCAATATAGGGAGACACCTTTGCAGCAGGACGCAGCCTTGAAGCGGGGACACCAGGATACAGTGTTTTTCCAGGAAGTTTTTCCACGCCAATGAAGCTGGGCTCCCACCCACCCGTTTCCATACCCCACCCAGACGCGCCGCCCGAAGCTGCCCCCCATGCCAGGGAACAACCCCCATGCCAGGGCAAGCGGTCGTGTACAGGGTGTGCAAGACCGGAGCACTTTAGCGGCCAGAAAGCAGGGCTGGGAGTATCCTGCCCCCCCATCACTTCTTCCTCGGGACCTTCTGGCATCCTCCGAGCCCAGGCGCTGCCTGGCTGGTACCCATGCTCTCAGCAGACACAGCTTTGCCAACTCCTGGCAAAGGGTTTGTGGTTTTGGTTTTTGGTTTTTTTTTTTTTGCTAAGAGATTCACTAAGCAGCCTGTGAAGCGACTTGACGAGTATGGCAGAAATATGCCACTCTTTAAGATGAGAACTTTTGTGGAACTTGGGGAGGTTATTTATAGCCTGGAGCAAGCAATCCTGGGCTAAATCACACTGCAGCTTTGCTCGGGGCTGAGCACACTGTACTCCAGAGCTGCCAGGACCAACAGCCCCCAAATCAAGCTGCCAAGTCTGTCCCAGCCAGCTGAAGAGGTGCAGAGCTTCACACAACCTGTCTCCAGCTTCGCAGCCCTCCGGGAAAAGGAACCTCGCTGCGAAGGGAGCCTGAAGCTGAGGAAGGGAACTGAAGACCCCGATTGGATCTGCCTGCAACCCAACTTGCTTCAAATGCTTTTATGTATGGCCCCTACGCACATAAAAATACACACAAATATACTAAAGTCTCCTTCATGTCCCATCTCCAAACATAGACAGCAGCAGATGCTTGGTTCAACTTCAGTTTCCCACGCACAACAGCAGAGAAAAGTACTGACAAACATGACAGTTGCCTGGTTGCCAAGATCTTGCCTGGTTGCCAAGATCCCTTAAGGGTAGAAAAAAAACCCCCCCACCCAAACCCAAAAAAATCCACCTAGAATGCCTGGTTGCCAAGATCCCTTAAGGGTGGAAAAAAAAACCCCCCACCCAAACCCAAAAAAATCCACCTGCTGCCCAAATGAAGAGGAATCCTCCCAAACCCCCAGTCCCGCGTTTATTTGCAAACAGGTCTGAGATGAGCAAAGTCAGGTCTCAGGATGTCTTGTCCCAGTCCATGGCAGTCCTGCCCACAGGCGGGGGTCTGCCTGAGGACCCAGGCATGCTTGGACAGCCCCTTCTCCCCCTGCCTGCAGAAGCACCAGAGAGGGTCCTTGCACCCGTCTCCCCCTTTTCACATATATTAGGGCACTGTGAATGGATTAACAGGTCTTGGGACTGAAGAATTGAGAGCTGTTTCCAAAAAATGGGTATTTGGTGGGTGGGACATTGCTCTGGACCACAAGATGTGCAGGGCAGGAGGGATGGCTTCCCTGTGCGAACCCAGAAGCACCCAGCACCCTGCTCTCAAACGGATGGGGGGCCACAGGGCAGTGACAGGCTCCACCACCCCATTTAATTCCCTCTACGTGCTGGTCTCTCTGGAGGCGATGGAGCAGCCTGAGTCATGATTTCTGAACGCGCAGAATTGCTGGTGTTGCACAAGCTGGCCCTTGGGTTTTGTCCTGCAGCACCAAGGCTTTGGGAAGATAAGGAGCAAGCTCACACCCCCTCCTCCTCGCCCTGGCTGGAGGAGCTGTGCAGGGTGGAGAGGTGGAGGAGGACAGAAGGAGTCTTTGCTCCCTCCATACCCACACATTTAACCAGGAAACCATTGCACAACTGGGAATTTATGCCTGCTCCCCCATGCCACACCGCAGCTCCCAGCTCTTTCATCGCAACGCTTCAGCTAACTCCAGAGGCCAGGCTTTTGATTTGATTCAACAATTCAGACCACAAGATGCAGAAGAAAGCGAATGCCCTGCCTTCCCTTGGAGCCAGCTCCTCCGACTCCCAGCAGCCCGGCGGAGGCGCCCCAGGGACACAGAGGGCTTTCATGTCAAGAGGAGTGGTCAGCGAAAACAGATACAAAGTGTGAAATGTGTTACTATTCCTAAGAAGATGGAGTGGGATTTGCCAACTATTGGATTTATCTCCAGAAAATGGATTAACATAATCCTCAGAGGACACTTTGCTCAGACTCGGTGTCCCCGTGCCAGAGCATATGGCTGCAAGTAGCGTCAGTGGGGACGAGCAAGGCAAGTCTCCTGATGGCACTGCATGTGACAGCACCGTTTGCTTCAGAGCAACTCCATTGCTCTGTGCTTGAAAAGGGCCCAAATCACAACTGCCTGCAGCCACCCACCCCAGGATGCTGGGACCCCCTCAGGAGAGATGCACAGGGGACAACAGCATGGGTGCCAGCAGCTACTGATGGACCAAAACACACACAACATCCCTGCGTGCCATTTACAGACAGCAGCGTACAGCGCAGATCTGAGTCTAAAAATAAAAGTAAGAATTAAAACAATAAATCAGCGCATACCGACTCAGGCCCATGCTACTCCCCTGCGCTGAGCCCCAAGCAAGCTCGTCAGGAATCCCGGGCTGCCGGAGCAGAGAGCGCTGATCCAGCTGCCGAGGGCTCAGCGCTGGGATCCTGGCTGCCTGCGCTATCAGCAATCCCAGGAGGCTGAGGAGACAGGCACACGAGTCCTGGTGCCCCGTCCAAGCATTTTTCTTCTCCAATCTTCCCCCAAAGTTCAGCTCTAAACCGGAGTTCCTCATTTTTGTGACTCACGCTGGGTGCCTGGCTGAAACAAGCACCGCGCGGGTTTAAGCGCTCGAGATTCTTGTGGGATAAAAGGAACTAAAGGAGTGTAAGCATTTAATTAATCTCCAGCAATCTAATAAAAAGACGGAGTAATTGCCTAAGCCATCTACATTCTGCATCTGGCATCGGGAACTGCTGGAGAAACCCACAAATTCGGAAGCTGGGCTTCGTACGGACCGTGCTTGGCATTAACCCGTACCACAGGATACCAAATAAGAGAAAGAGGAGCTAACAAAGACTAACATGCACCACCCCATCAACGCAGCCAGACCAGCAGCATGGAAAAGAGCCGAGCCATGAGCAGGGTGAGGGGCGAGTGAAGCCCTACCCCACTCCTCACCCCCCAACCTGGGCCACCCAAAGCTGGCATGGAAGAGGCACGTGGGATTTCGAAGTGGAGATGCTTTGAGCCTCCCTGCAGGTGAGGGGTGAGCAGGTGCTGGCAGCAGAACAAGCAATCGGCTCTGATAATCCAGGAGCAAAAGCCTGGCAAAGCTGAATTTGAACAGTCTTTCCCAGGCAAGACTTGCAAAGCAGGTTTAAGTTTGCGCCGTAAACAACTCCTCTGCTGTTCTGCTCCCTGCAGCACAGTGCCTGCCGTGAGGCGGGCGATGGCCTCTGCACAGGAACCCTCCCAGCCATGAAAAGAGGGGGAAATAACACGACTTTGGCACCCTGCAACGACTTTGGCACCCTGCAACGAGCTGCAGCCTTGCCCCCAGGGCACTGCAAAGGATTCAATGCCAAAGCTGTGATTCTTCCCCTGCCAGCACCTGTGCTCCAAGAACAGTGTACTGCAAAGGATTCAGTGCCAAAGCTGTGATTCTTCCTCTGCCAGCACCTGTGCTCCAAGAACAGTGTGCGACAAATGCCTCTCCCCTTGCCACTCAAAATCTGTTTTACACCAGGTTTTTTCCAAGTCAATCTCACTTGGAATATTTTGTCGGCATGACAACCATATCCCCCACGAACAGCAAAGGGGGCAGGATTTTATGCTTCCCCTTTTCAATTTCATGGCCAGCTATTTCTCAGCTTATGGCCAGCCAGTGCTACCTGTTCGGGGCTGGGCAACGTGGACAGGTAGTTTGGCTTTTTCCCAGCCTGCTGCGAGACTGGAAGCACTCAAGACTGTGCAAAGCCACAGCCCAACTGGAGTAAGAGACTGAGAAGTCCCAACATAAAAAAAAAAACAAACCCCACACTTCCTGCCAAATCCACTAGCAAGAATGGAATAATGGTTTATATATGTAAGGAGAAATACCAAGCTTTTATTTCAGGCAGGCGGTCCTGACCTCTTGCACTGCACCGCAAACGGCAGCACGCAGTTCCTCCGCCTGCTCACACCATGAGTTTATCACATTAGAGGAGCACCAGGGTCCCAGGCACCCTGCAGACACCAACGGTC
>NW_010135341.1:0-2419 GCF_000699245.1 Pterocles gutturalis
CAAATGCATAATGCTGATGATGAATTTTGCCCCAGTTCACACATTTATTTTAAATCCTTCATCTTCTTTCACTACATCAACATTTCCTAATGTCTCTCCACATTGTCTCTTTAACCATGTCAGTACAGATTTCTGCTCAGGATAGCATGTAGGAACTTGAAGTGTGTTACTATTTGTCACAACACTTAAAATTAAGCACATGCTCAAATCAAAGTACTTCGCTGAATCAGGTCCAAACCATAGACAGATTAATTAAAACTTCACACCAGCCTCCCAAGTGAGCTTCTTGGAGGAATGTCTTCAACAGTGTATGGACTTCAGACACTTCAGGCCCTCATAAGGCTCAAAGTATTTTATTGACAAACATCTAAAACAATGAGTAACCTTTGAGTTATAGTATTCAGGGAGATGGACTCTTGCTGTGAACTCAGTTGTAGGGCCCAATGTGTCTAAAGATGTGCTGCTACGTCTGTACCATGTCCCATTTACTCCAAACAAAAAACTGAAAAATAACAGAAAGGGAAGCAATAAGGAAAAGAGTGATGCAAGTCTGCTCTTGCACAAGTAGTTACAAACTTGAGGCTCACTTTCAGGTTCAGTTTCACTTGTTTTGACAGTGAAGTGATGAACAGCACCAGAGCAGCCTCAGCATACCTGTTGCTTTGCAATTTCTACTCAACCGTGATGTGTAAGCAAGCAGGCAAAATATGAGCTTAGAGAAGCTAGGATGAGCAGCACAGTGCTTCTGTTTATCTGTTTTAACCATCATCCCTCTCCTGCGAACTAATTTACTAGGCCCTTCACAGAGTAACAATCAGTTTCTTCAGCACTTTGGAGCTCACGCTCCAACCCAGCCATCCCCGCTCCCATGGCAGCCTTGCCTCTCCTCCCCTCCCAAAAGCCTTCCCAAGATCTCTCAATTGGGCTAGTTCTTGTTTTGTCCATGAAGAGGGCATGCCTTACACTGCTTGTATGCTCCCGAGAGAATCGTAAAGCAGACATTTATTTAATGAGCTCATCCTTTCACATAGTAAGGCCTATAAACATCCTTAACTTTATAACTGATAGGGTTTAGGTTTGCTCCAGTATGGAAAAGAGGAACAAAACTGACATTTTGGGGGCTTATTTTTCTGTTGTTGAACACTGAAGTCAGGTATGAGAAGTCACTGGTGTTTAGAGACTAGATTTAAATACCAGGGCTATAAATGAAACTCCTTGTGTATATACTAAGCAAGCACTAAATTCATGTCAAAATCTCTAAACTTTCATTTCTCATTTAGTCTCTCCTTTGCAAAGAGTTTTAGCATACTTCAATTTAAAAATAAATTTTTAAGCACTTTTTTGCTGAACACTTTTTTTTTTTTAATAACACAGACAAGCAACTCATGGAGACTTGGAGACTGGAAGTTATGAGAAGTTGAGATATTTAAGTTAAAAATGTTAGCAGGTGGTACTGTTGGGAAATTTTGGCTTCTCTCTGCAGAATATGCAGAGTAAAGAGCCACAATAATGCTACACATGACATTTGTGACAACCAAGCCTTAGATATTTGTTACATCAGATAGACAATTAATAACATCAAACCATATGAGAAATAATCCCATTCTCATTTTAAGCAGAAATATCTAAACCAGCTGAATGCCCACAATTGCTTTCACAAAAATCAGCTTCCTTAATAAACACAGATTTAGCAACAAACTGTGAACTTCGTTGCTAACTTCTTTTCTTTATACGAGTCACGATTTTCTCTGTCTTTTTCTCTTCCTTATTAATCTTAAAAAAAAAAAAAAAAAAAAAAAAAAAAAAAAAAAAAAAAACACTTCTTTAAAAAAAAAAAGCCTTGACCTTTCCAGACTGCCCAACAGTAGATTTCAGATGCATTCAGGTTGCTGTGCTTGAAATCCTTCCTCTTTGAAGTTGATGGGAGTTTTTTCATGGGTTTCAGTCAGGAAGAGATTTCCTTCTCAGCAGGAGAGTTGCAGTTCTATCCCTGCCCCTATTCATAACCGCTGTCTCTCAGGATCAAACCGCTGAGACAATGACCAGCCTCAAATCTGGATGCTGCTAACAAAGTACTAAAGGACAGGAATACGAAAACTGTTCTTTTTGTCGTTGCTGTCAGTATCTACACACCGTATCTGTAACACTGTGGCATAAGTGGCACACATTTATTCCCTTCTTGAAACACCAATTTTTCATAGAACTGCAGGAGTAACAACCAAAACAGTTCCGTGAAACCTGTTTGGCTGTCCTGGTCTTAAATTTGGGTTTCCTGCATCCCAACTATGGACATGAACCACTGGATATTGGTCTCTTCCTCAACCCAAAATTTGATCCTGGGTCTGTAATTACAAAAATTTATCCAGAACTAGAGTATTTCCATTTAAAAACATGCTATTTTGATGAGCCATCACTTGAA
>NW_010135341.1:2434-5420 GCF_000699245.1 Pterocles gutturalis
GGAAAGAGTCCCAGATAATCAGGGTCAGGCCCACAGGTATGACTCAGAGCCTGGAAAAAGCAGTACAACACTTTTCCATCCATGATGTTGTCTTTTTGTACCAAGCGTAGATCCACCATCAGTTTAAAACAGAGCTTCCAATGCAATTTTAAGGGAATTCTTATTGCAAAGGTAGGAGTCTGATTTGGATTACAGTCTCTCTGTACTTTTTCTTTAAGATTTTCATGTAGACTCAGCTACATTTCAAAATGAAAAATGTCGTGTTTTACAAGACAAAAAAAATTCAGACATTTTGTAGCCTTAATTCTGAGTGTCTATTACACAGTGCTGTAAATAAAGAGGTTTCTATGCAACTTTAAGACACGTGCACTAAAAGAAATCACACATATATGAATTTAATTACTTATGCCTTATTCTTCAAGAATATCTCATGTAAGTACTTGTTTTTATAGCTAAATCCTAGTGATCATTATAAGACAAGTTTTGAAACCCTGTATATGAATCTCTTATTATTTACATTTCAGAAGCCACACAATTTTGGAAGAACTGGTAGAAAACTAAATACTTTTCTGTTTCTTATTACCTTCTTAAGAGATTTCCTCCTTTATGAGCTGTAAAAGCCTTTAGTCATGTGACTTAGTAAACTGTTTTTACATCATGTAGTCAGCAGAGAGCTGATCTGAAGTAATGATTCCATGTGTGCCTAACTTCTGATGTGGTAGTGTCACCATGTCATTGCTCCCAAAGGAGAGGCAGTTAGTCATCACTGCCCACAAGGGAAGTGACTCATCCCTCGTCTTTCACAATGACATACACTGGACAAGAAGTACAACACCTATCACTGCAGCGAAGATGGCTCTAGAGACCTGAGAACAGGAAAGATATATATATATTTCATGCTGTAAACAATTCAGATGACAGCAGTCACATCTGTTATGCAGAAGGCAACCAAAAGAAAACAGGTACCATGCTACACAGAACTAAGCCTCCAGCAACAAGCCATCTCTGACGAGTCTTTAGAGAGTGGAGTAGTTACTTTTTTTTTTAAAGAGGCACTTTTTTTCCTTTCATAAGAGTTATTTTGAATCAGTTGTCTCTGGTGCCAGTTAAAATCTCATCCTTGGTTTTCATTGCTTTATTACAAGTATTTGGCTATGAATACCTGCTCTATGAATGCTAGCATATGCTCAAGTGATGTTTGAGACAGCTCCCCAAACTGAAGGTCATTTCCATTTTTCTCCATTCCAAGGCATTCTGTGGTCTTCCTCATAACACTGAGAGCTTTCTGCATCACCTCATGTGGCACCTGAAGCAAGTAAGATGCAGGTTATGAGTTTGATAATGCCACCCTTGCACTATTGTTTAGACAGAATAGAGAAGATGAGGAGAGTCTCAGCTACCCATTAGAGCTCTCCAACAACTGATGCATCATAGAAGTCAAAATCTCAGCATTTTTTGTTGGTACTGAGTGGAAGAAGCAAGGTACATAAACAGGCAAGTTGCAAATCCAAAGAATATTTTCCAGAACATCTATACTACATGAGCATATGTGCTTTAGTCTTCCTCCTAAACCTGCTTTTCCAGCTTCCCTATGGATGTGCATTGGATGTGCACGTAAATCGTCTTTTGAAAGCTATCCCTAGATACTCCACAACACCTTTCATCAGTGCTGTATTTCAATACACGTAATTGCATTTACTCATCTACACTCTGCTCTGCCAAAAAGCCATATAGTCTCATCTCCCAGAGAGCCTGCTTCATAGCTAACAGATCCAGAATCAGGGTCATGCTTACAGACATCAGTGAGGTTATATTTTAGGACATAAGATGAGACTGCCACAGACCTAACTATGTTCAACTCTATACACATGACTCATTCTTAAATTAGTGGGAACCAAAATAGTATTTCCGATGGCTAATCTCACTGTGAGTTATGTATTCAAGTCCAAAAGTAAACTAACTCTTCAAAATCCTGTTTGCTCCCAGGGCTCTGTATTTCACGACTTGGCAGCTGTGCAAGTTACAGTGAATTTCACTGCTTGCTCAGAAATACAGAACCTGAATTTTCATTGAAGCAAAATACTTTTAACGTACCTGAAAAAGTTAAAAGCCATAACTGAGTACAGGCTAAACTGGCTGCAGCCTGGGACCATGCTGACAAGAGATCAGTTCACCTCATCACACCAACAAGCACACATAGAATTAAGTGACCCTCGTAGTTAGGTTGTAGCCCACTGAATGCCATCAGGCAGAGGGCTATGAGGGATTGAGGCAGCTCTTCAGCAGAGGACTAATCCCCTCAGAGAAGGACAGCATGCCCCTGGCAATAATCAGCAGCTAGAGGCAGGAAACAGCAAGAGTCCTGGCCTGAAATTATCAACAGTGAAAGGAGAGGGGGGAGAAAGGGAGCTATGCTATGCACAACTGAAGTTTCTACAGATTTTCCAGTCAGACACTACATTCATGAAAACAATTCATTTGCTACAAAGTATTTTAACTGGGACCAAGCTTTCCACAGTTCTCATATTTCTAGTTCTCAACACAGATGCCACAGAGACAGAACAGCAGAGGAGAAATCAAGGACTTTTGTCAAAGTAAATGGTACAGAAGATCTTCAAAACCACATATGTTCAAGGGAGGAGAACGATGGAGATGGGAGGAAAAGGTATGCCTGTACACACAAGTTTATTCTTAAAACACACTCAGCTTATTTAAATAAAGATAAAAGTGCAGCCTCTTAGTGATGCAAAGAAGAGTTTTATGACCAGTTATATTTTTAGCATGGCAGTCAAATCAAGCATTTGGAATCAGCTTGAGGTTTTGTATATCCCCCATCCCCTCCAAAAAAGAACAACATTTTTGTTTCGGGCTGAAACTAAATTCCAGCGAGAGACAACATGCTCCCTGTCTTTGCTGCTGGTCACTACGCTCTTCAGACTTTACAAATAACACAACCCCCAGGACTGAAAAAAAAACCGAAATAGAA
>NW_010135342.1:0-29832 GCF_000699245.1 Pterocles gutturalis
CTGTTTTTATCTCAACCCATGAATTTTCTTATCTTTTTCCTCTGATCATCTCCCCTGTCCCACTGGAGGTGGGGGGGGTGAGCAAGCGGCTGTGTTGTGTGTAGTGCTACCTGGGATCAAACCACAATGAAGTGACAGAGATCTTCTCACTAGATTGTGTGGATGCAGACCAATGCTGACAAGAATGCAGAAGAGATTGGCTCTGCAGTCGAAGGCTGTAAGATGCAGGCTTTGAAGGCAATACCCTTTGAAAGGATGTTCAAAGCCCATGTGATGGTGGGTCAGAGTCAGTGTCACTGAATTTCAGGGACAGCATGACATGGTTGCAGACAGAACCCCAGACAGGCTGGAATCCTCTGCAGTTAGTATTGTTTGATATAAAACATCGTGCAGCAGTACTTAATCTAGCTCAGGGCCTGACAGGGTAGTGTTTTGCTCATTTACCCTTTCTCTGCCTTACTGACTTTTACCTCCTCCCTCCCCCATGTGTTAGCAGACCATTCTTTTCCCTGGAAATGCATTTTTCACAAGCACAGCTCCAGCTCTCATACATCCAGTTTACAGCTCCTTGACACGTTAACTCCTGTCCTTCTGTTGACTCAGATTGCTGTGTGCTACTTTTCTGCAGCTTGGATGTCGGCACCTCATGGGCTTGCCCAGGATTGCTGTTGTGGCAAATACAAAAAAAGAGTGAGATCTTAAATCACAAATTTGGTTCAGAGATTCAATAGATTTTTAGCTCTGGGCTGGCATAAGATGATACCAAATCACAACACACATATACTGCAGAAAGAAAGATTTAAAGGTACATGATGGTATGCCTTTTTCTGCCTGTTACTGTAGATCTAGGTTTCTTGTAGCACACAATATGTGGATCCACAAGGTTTAGAAATGGAAAAAGACAGGATAAAGAAAGACGAGTGAACAAAATGAGAAGGAAAGCCAAAGACTGCTGTGCTTTGGAAGGGAGCCGGCACAGCAATACAGCTTTCTTGGCAGGACTCCTCAGACTTGCAGTACCCTTCCACTTCCACATTAGCTTTGAAGGACCAGCCCCATTAGCAGCAGTGCAGCATATTGTCCTGGTTTGCCTGCTGCCTTTCTGAACAGTCTCTTTGTTTCAGGGATACCTGCTAGATGACATCCTCCAGAACAGGGACAACCTCAGGTTGCCAGCCTCCCTGTGCTGCTCACCATCCTGTGCAACGAGGCAGCCTATGGAAACACTTTTGCCACCAAACCTTAAATTAGGACAAACCCAGGGAAGGGTGTCCCAAAGCTGATGGTAGGTTGTGTTGTTGTGTTGGTTTGCTTTGCTGGCACAGAGACTACAACTAATTGCCCTTTCTTTTTTTCCCTCCCATAGCTCCTGACCTTTTGTGGCAAGCATGGACAGAGCTGCTTCGGTGAACATTCCTCTCCATTGGAGGGCAAAAAAGTGTTCAAGGGAGGATATGACATGGAACTGCCCACATGCTCAGAAAGAAAAAAAAAGAGAAGGCTTGAGTAAAAAGCTCATGAAGAATCACAAAGAGGGAGGCAGATGCTCAGAGATGTAGTTCCTCAAAGGCTGGCAAGGCATAAGCACCTCCTGAGAGCTTGGGCAAAGATTGCCTTGTGACCTCTAAGTATTTTACAGTCTCTCTTTTAAATCCATGTTGCTGGATGTGACTTCTGCTAAAAACAACAAGGCGCAAATGCCTTTCTCAGCATGTCACAGCTTTTTTGACCAACCCACATAGACAAGCTGGAGACCTTGAGAACATATGCTTCTATTCTATATAAACAGTTTAAAATAGATTTGAGCTTTGCACAGCATTACGTCCAGTTACTATTTTTAAATGCACATCAATTAATCTGATGTATTTCTTCCTTTTTTGCATGTGCCCCCCATTCATGCTCTTTAGTCTTGTACATGGTCAAGTCCCTGTCTTATCATGAAAACAAATCTATACATTTTTAATTAATTCATAATACCAAGATTTCCCTCCTCTCCACCAATATAAATATATCTATGAAGCATGAAAATAATCCTTGTGCTATGTCATGTGCGCATTAAAATATGTGCAGCAATTGTGATTAAAACCTCTCACAAACATTGTTGCAACTTGCCTCTAGCCTGGAGGAGGGCAGTACATCCCTCTGTACATCCCAGAGATGCTTCAATGTTGAGGTGGCTCAAAGCATCCACCAGCTCTGCTTGCTTCCTTCTTCAGCCCATCTGCAAGACTCCACCCTCGTATTAGCAAATGTTGTGGTAGCTGCTTATTGTACCTTGCAGAAGGGGCAGTTTCTTCCCACCCACAGCCAGCCTCTCCGTCTGTCTTTCAGTCATCCCTGTTCAGATTTCATTGCCATGCTAGAAGGGCTAAGGGTGGGGTGGGAAGCTCTCTCCTCTGTCCAGATAGCATGGGAAATCTTGCTGGGCAAGGAGGGAAAGGCCAAGGGTGCATCCCAGAATCAGGCATCCCAGAATGAGCACTGAGAGTCCGTACACAGGAAAGGGCTCTGCAGCTGCAGGCCATCCCCTGTGAAAGGAAAGCAGCCTTGGACATCCCAGAGTGCCACACACACACGCTGCTGGTTTTCCCAGGTCTGCAGTGCTGGCTCAGCCCCAGCAGTGTGCTGCTTCGGGAAGAGATCAGTGAGAAACATCTGCTGGATGTTCCCTTTTCAGATGCCCTGTTGCACTGACTCTGACTTAAAGGCAGGAATCCAAAGAGCCTGCTACAAACTGAGCTGTGAGGAGTTCCCTGGTCACCAGTGTTTCCTACCAGCTGCTGACATAGTTAAGGTCTAGCTCACCAGCACCGGTGGATAAATAGGACCTGGCAAGAGAAATCAGGGGAATGATTTGGTTTGCACCAGGCCACTGGATCCCACTGTTTTCTGCAAAAGATCCCAGAGTGCCGCAGCAGAACATCTCTCCCATAGGCCTTCTTTAAGTACTAGAAGGCTGCTCTAAGGTCTCCCCGGAGCCTTCTCTTCTCCAGGCTGAACAACCCCAACTCTCTCAGCCTGTCCTCACAGGGGAGGTGCTCCAGCCCTCTGACCATCTTTGTGGCCTCCTCTGGACTTGCTCCAACAGGTCCATGTCTTTTGGAGATCTTCCCCAAATCTTTCTCTGGATGCCCCTTCCCATATGCCAGGTAAAGCTTCCACAAATAAAAAGGCAAAGCCTGGTGTTCACTAACTGCTGTGGATGTCCTGACACCAGCTTTGAGCTGGAAGCCTCCAGCAGTACCGGGATGCAGCTGCGCAGGTAAAACAGACTAATGGAAGGGCTCAGCCTGGTGTAGCTCCACTGAAGCTCAGATGCTGTCTTTGTCAGAGCTCTAACCACACAGCCTTGTGCCAGCACAGAGCCTTGCTGACTAACTCTCCTCACAGGCACTGCACCTCTTAACTCCACTAATTAGACCTCAGCCTGGGTCAGGAAACGACCTTTGTGCCCTGCGCTGCTCAGGAGCCTGTGCCTCTCCTTGCTTACAGAGGCGCTGCGGAGGGTGAGGTGCTTGGGCAAACAGAGATGATGATAAGGTAAAGAGCGTATGGCTTTGCTGGCTCAGCACTGGAGGTGGCTTTTTACCACATCCGCTTGCAAAGAAGGCAGAAATGTTTGTGTTGGGAAAGAGGAGGAGCTGGAAGGAGCCGCCCATGTGCCTAGGCACAGACCTGGCAAGAGAAAAGGCTCTGCTCAGGGCTCTGAGAATTTGTTTAGGGCTGCTGGGGAGAATTGTATGCCACGCTGTAGGATCAGTGAAGGGCACTGGCGGGCTCAGTGTTCACCTCTGCTTTTTCTGATCCCGTGGAGTGTACCACCTTCAGATGCTGGATCCCCTGCCCTCAGTTGCATCGTCATGGGACATCTACATTCTTAAAACTCATCGGCGATGTTAGATGTGGCTGCAGTCTGACGTGCTGCACAGACACAGAGACCCTGACACACCAGCATCCTGCCCTGGGCAAAGCCATTGTGGCTGTGGAACCTGTGATCACTGCAATCAACAAATTCCTCTGTGCAAAATATCTGCTTTTAGCCATTAGGACAAAGCATGATGGCGAGAGGATATTAAACCAGCCAGCATACATGCATGTTGTGTCTCATCTAACCTCAGTGAATCCTGAAGAGTTTTAGGTGGGAAAAAATGAACTAACTTGATCACACAGTAGAAAGTTTGTTTGCTTGCAAGTGCCTTCAGCTCTCGGGATCCTTGTGATGAGGGAGACAGCAGACTGTGGCATTGAGGGTACTTGCCCCAACACAGTCTAGTAGTGGCCTTTCTGACCAACAGTGTCAGGGCGCCTCTAGGAAAGGCCTCAAGATCCCCAAGGGGGAAACAGCTGTTCCATTGTGCTGCAATGGAAAGACCATGGCAATGATATCCAGGACAATCCTGGTAATCCCCAAAAAGTATCCAATATCCATTCCTCAAAGAAAGGGCTGAGTCGAGGCTGGACAAGCTTGGGTTAGTGAGCGTGTCCCAGCCTGCTGTGAAAGCCTCCACTGGCGCTATGGCAGAACCTAGAGAAGTGAAACCCTGACCCCTCTGGGGTAGCCACTCTCCAGTAAAGTCTCCACTGCTGCCCTTCAGGCACTGGCTTTGGATGGGGCTGACGGCAATCGAATGGCACATGTCACGGCAGAGCCTTAGCCCGAGTCTGAATGAGGGCAGAAGTAGCACCACGACAGATGTCAGCTATGAATAACATCGTTCCTTAACATCTAAGGAAGGTGGGACGAAGAATTTCTGAACTTGGATCTGCTCGCAAGGCATCCTGAGAGATAATCCTGTGTAATACTATGGGCTGCATTGCTTGCTGGCACTGACGTGAGCAGGTCCGTTAGCATGAGGAGCACGGCAGGCGCTCAGACAACAGCTGTACTTGGCCCCCTCTCTGCTTCTGCTGTCTATTTAATGAAGTCTTACATAAGATATAGAAATACCGGGAGAAATCCAGCCCACCTCTGGTGGTTTGAACGTTGTTGCCTGTGTTTGACTCTTTCCAGAAGGCCCACAAGTGAATTTGGAAGAGGTGCGGTTGCTCATTTGCAGCTTGCACGTGGCACGAGGACGCGGTACCTGGCCCCCAGCTTCTCATCTGCAGGACGTGTCGCAGCTCTCACCAGCTGATCGCTACGTTTTCCTGCCAACGTCTCTTCATGCTCTGTTAGCTGCTGTTTTGGAGATCAAAGTTGCTCCTTGGCATCTATTCAAGCTATAGAGTCCAATTTATTTCTAGCACAACATCCGCTGGCGGTGCCTCTGCAGTACGCTGGCGCAGCCTGGGCAAGCTCACTAACTCAGGAGTAGCTCTGATTTCCATTGCCAACAGACAGAGGCAGCAATTAAGATGATGACTGTGTTTTAAAGGGCTTTCTCTTCAGGAGGAGTGTTTTACCCTGCGATCGGTCCCCAGCAGTCTCTCCTGCCGGGGAAGCCTTTATGAGCTCTGGGGGTACTTCTGCTGCAGAAGTGGACGAGCTCAGCTGGGTGCAGGGCTCCCGGCCACACCAGGGCTCTGCTTCAGCCTCAGGTCTCGCACGGCTTTAAATTCTTTCCATTGACTTTATCTGAACCTTTCTGCTCCATACACAATGTTATCAGAGCTGCTTAGGCTTTACTGGCAGGTCTCCTATATTAGTAGTTACCCTTTGTTGGCAGGACCGGACTGGTGGAGGGAAATTGGCTTACACAGAGCGCAGTTAGGGACATGCACACAGCTGATCTGACCGTGTATTCTTCTGGAGCATTTTCCCATGGAAAGGAAGATTATGCAACCATTCCTTCTGTCCCACTGGCAATTTTGGGCCCATTGGCTGATTTCAGTCAAAATCTGAGGAAGCAGTTCATCAACAGAGGCAGCCGTCCGTGCACAGAGCATCCTCCCCAGGCCCTGCAAGCCGCACTGCGGGCTTTGCTCTCAGACACTACAGAATCCACATAGAAAAGACCTTGCATCCCACCTACACAAATTTTGGTGGGAGTTTGTGGCTTGCTGGACATGAGAGGATCCAACTATAAATCCATGGGAAAACATGGATTAGCTGTGCTGCTCAACTGCTTTTTAACTTTTTGGTGTAAGGCTTTTTATTATAAGGAAGAGCACTGGCATTAAATCCAATTAAATTCTCAGGTGGAAATGACCTTACAGACATCTTTTTGCTGGGATATCTGCATTAGTCCAAAATGACAGCACAAGAGAAACAAATGAGGATCATCAGCAAATGATGGCAATGTTAATTACATGAGTGCTAAGCTCTGTAGTGATAGAAAAGCACCAGGCTGGCCCCACTAGGAAGGAAGCACCAGAGCAGGAACATTTCCCCTTGGTGCTTTGTGCTTGCATGGGATCTGCAAGAAGCACAGCAGGTGCCTGAGGAGGTGGTGTCAGCTTTATGGAGGTTAGGTTGATGAAGGGAATATACAGCAGAAATATAGCCTCATGGCACGAGGGAGCCCTTCCTCAAGTGCTTTCTGCAGGTTGTGCGAACTGGGCTGGGTTTGCTGGTGAAAACACCGCTCGCTGTGGGACCTGCTTCCAGGGGTTCTAGAGCAGAGGCAGCTCAGCTAACTGGCCAGCAAAACTCCTCGGGTAATGGCCAGCGAGCCCCGTTCCTGGAGCAGTGGTGGCAAGGAAGGTATGAGTCCACAGGCAGTCTAATTAATATCTACTATAAAGACAGTCTAAGCTGACCTCACTCATTTTTATCTGAGAAATACGTGACCCCAGCCCAGCAGCAATGTGTGCAGGAATGAGGGGCAGAATGAATAAAAGCATGTTTCCTTGGACTTGGTGTTTTGTGGTTGGGTGCACCAGTGTGAGCTCTCATCACAGCCTTCCCTTGGGGGCACGGACAGGGTTGCATAGGCAGCAGACACAGAGGGGGTCTTTGCAGGGGTTCTCTGCTGTCTGAGGTGTGATGAGCTTGTGTTGACCTCCCTCTTCCTGCCAAGTGGGGGAATTAAGCAGATTATTCTTCTGTTTTATAGAATCATAGAATCACAGAATGGTTTGGGTTGGAAAGGACCTTAAAGATCATCGAGTTCCAACCCCCTGCCATGGGCAGGGACACCCTCCACTAGCCCAGGTTGCCCAAAGCCTCATCCAGCCTGGCCTTGAACCCCTCCAGGGATGGGGCATCCACAGCTTCCCTGGGCAACCCGTTCCAGTGTCTCACCACCCTCACAGTGAGCAGTTTTCTGTGGTCTTTTTCCAAGAAACTAGTAGTATAGCCATTGCTGAGCTATCACACTGGGCAGAGTAGCATCTTGCAGCTGTGGCTTAGAAGTTCTTTGCAACGTAGGATGAGACTGGGTGTTCTTTTCCTTCAGCAGACAATCCCAGCAGAGGCAGGGGACACGCTGGGAGTCCATTAGAGAGACACCCAGAAGCTTAGCATATAATTAGGACCCTCCTACCCGAGGCACAGTTGTGCCTGGAGCAAATCCCCCAAGTGCATGGCTATAGGGGATGCCATTCAGTAATGCTGCCACCGGGTCTTCTCCGAGAAGGGAAGCACCGAGCTGTGTCCGTGTGGGTCTGTTGTGTTCTGGGATTCCCCCAGAGGCTTCACTAGGACCCAGGTTTCTCGGAGCTTGAGAGGATGATTGCTGATTTCTGAATCAATTAATGCATTGCTTTCCTTCAGGATATTAATATGTGTTAGACTGAAGAGCTGGACAAGCTCAATTTTTTCAACTCATTACCAGCAGATATAAATCTGGTCAATAAACAAGTCAATAAACACACAGGGCAGGTGGGCTTGGTAAGGAGCTGGTTTGATAAAGTGCCCATTTGTATTGCAACAGAGCTGTCTGTGGGCATCTTCTTGGCAGTCATCACTTCACAAGGAGGCATAAAATCATTCCTGGCTGTTGCTATTGTTTGCCTTGCCTTTTTGCAATGCATGGTGCTAAAAGGAAGCTACGACATACACTTTATTTTCTGCACTTCTCTTGATTGTTTTTAATGTATATAAATTACCCTCTTTGTAGCTTATACTCTTCTCCTTAGGAAAGTTTCTGCATGAACGTTAAACATGCTTCTCTTCTTCAACGGGTTTTTCTTTGCCTTCCTTTTCAAAATTTAAACTATCAGGGATGAAGAGAAGCGCAGCCCGAGCGGGCTGAGGCTGCAATGACACCCGCTTCCTCCTGCCACCTCGCGGGCTGCAGCCTCAGTACACGGAGCATGGATGGCTGTTTTCCTGTCATATTTAATGAAAGATCTTAGGATAACAGGAAACGTTACGTATCACCACTGCTGGGCATGTCCTGACACTTCCAAAAGGAGTTTCCCCTCCCTGCATTAGAGCTGTTGTAACCACGGGCACCTCTGGGAGCGGCGATGACATCCTGAATGGTTTAACCTTGCTGCAGCAGAAGATGAGACACCTCTATTCTTACTGATTATTTAGTTGGGTTTTTTTGTTTTAAAGTTTGATAAATTTGTTCTATGTGAGCCCTGCAAAAAACAGCTCTACTGTCTTCTTCTGGGGAACCAAGCAAAAGCCTGTACCCAGACATTTTTGGGAATTTCACACAGAGAGGGGTGCCACTGAGCTGCTGCCTTCTTTTTAGAGAAAATTTTACCTCTCAGCCCAAAGCAGAAATACAAACTAAACAGCAAAAGCATTGCTGGAGGAAAAGGTGCCAGCTTCCCTCTGCACAGCTCTGGAAGCATCCTTGTCACAGGTGGGAGGTAAGGAGAGACCACCCACTCACAGCCAGCTGGACCACACAGCCCTGCCACCGCCTCAGACTGCAGAGCAGTTACAGCCCAGCTACGCCAGAGCAGCATGGCTGAAGGGAAGGTGCACAGGTTGTAAAACTAAAGGCAGACTCCAAGCCAGACTGCTTTGAAAGAGGTTTTTTTGTTTCTCTTTGCATTAAATGTATAGGCTTTGGCACTAGCGATGCCAGGTTATTGATGCTCAGAATGATACGGCTCAAGGAAATGTTGCTAATAGTACCGCACAACAGAAGATTTTTAGGACAAGCATTACAAAAGAGGTTTTTTTCCAAGAGTGGAGCAATTTTCAGCAAAAAAAATGTGGAGTGTCATGATGCATTCCTGGTAAGACTGAACACAACCATGCAGCAGTGCAAAGTCCTGCACCAGGAGGACGACAGGTTGATACAGAGGGACAAAGAGCTCTTCCCTTTCTGTGATGCTGGGAGGTGGCTGGCTCCTCTTCTCTTTACTTGTTCTTTTGGTAACCAAGAAGTTTTGAATCATTTTGGGCTAAGTGACCAATAGAACAACTATATTAAGTCAAAGAAAAGGTAAAAAATTGAGCTTTGATTTGAGTGGAATTGTGCACATTCTTTGGGCTTGTTTTCACCAAGTTAACTCAAACTGAAATACAGAGTGTGAGTATTTTTTCCTTCTGAATAACCACAGTTGTAGCACTGGTCTTGGCAGGACACTCACCTCTCCAGTGTAGCAAGGCTGTAATAGGCATGCAGCTACATTTACGAAAGTTTTATCTTGCCCACAGTTTGATGAGTTGTAACTGCTCCATTAACTTCAGAGTATGTTGGAAAAAGCCATGAACGAGACTTATTGAAGGAGCACCAATATTGTCATTATTGTGTGATCATTTATATTTATATATTCATGGGCCATCCTAAAAACATTATTGTTCAGAGTAACTTTCTGGGGAATAATTTATTAAAATCTTAAACTGCATTAGACATATGGCTACTCCTCTCTTAACAGAAGTGACTATATTAAGCTCAGAGAACATACATCATCTTGACTTCAGGAGCACTTGAGGAGTCACTGCTAGCACCTCCCAGTGACCCATTTACCCTGCCTCCGAGGGAAATTGCCCGGCCCAGAACAGAAATGTTTCCAAAAGAGCATTCAGCTTCCTCACCAGTACACTATGAGCGACCCCACTGCCCTCCTTGTCCCCCGAGAAGGTGCCTGTTGGGCGCTCCTGAGCTCAGCGAGGGAGAAAACAAACACAACGACCTGGAGCCAAAGCTGGAAGCTGGTGCAGCGCCTGCGGAAAGAGCTGGTGCACAAGCGGGTCTCTGCAGGGAAATGTGATTCAGAGGGAGCTCATCCACGCTGATGCTGTTTCTCTTTTAGGCTGCTCATCAGCGCAGCTCAGGGTAACACGCTCACGCAGTCGCAGTCGGGAGGTTTGGTCTGTGCTGCTTTGCATCCCTGCTGGCGGACATTTCTGACCCGATGTGTTATTTGATCTCCGTGCTCAAATGCACCCTTCTGCCAGTGCAACACCACGGGGCTTGGCTCTGCCCTGGTAGCCAGGTTGGGCAGAGGTGCCAGAGATGATGTTGCCATCTAGATATTAGAAAAAATTTCTTCTCTGAAAGAGTGCTCAGGCATTGGAACAGGCTGCCCAGGGAAGTGGTGGAGTCACCATCCCTGGAGGGGGTCAAGAAACGTGTAGATGTGGTGCTCAGGGACATGGGTTAGTGGGTTGGGTGGTGTTGGGTTGATGGCTGGACTGATGATCCTTGAGGTCTTTTCCAACCTCTATGATTCTATGGTTCTATCTCATCACCAGGTCTCGGGGTGAGGCGCTGGCCTGGGCAGGAGGAGCAGCGGGGCTCAGCTCTCCCCACACCCAGCTGGTGCTGCGCCAGGCTGGCATAGCTGAAGCCCCCCCAGAACAGCGCACATGCTCTGCGTGGAGCTAGCCCTGCATCTGCAGCGTTCGCTTCTCTTGTGTTTCTCCTTTGTCTCCAAGGCCCATAGCTGTGTCAGGGAAGGTATCCCTGCGGAAACAGGCACCTGGTCCAGGGGATGGACAGACAGTACGTCATGCAGACAGCCTGAGAGCATCTCCGGAGGGGAGTTGTCAACCAAATAGGAAAGTGCCTTCATGGAAAGGAAACCTTTCCCCAAGGGGCTGAGGGATCTCCCAGGCTTGGAGACCATGCACCCCAGCCAGGTGTCCTCACCGGGGTGTCCAGGAGCAAGAGAGGAGAGAGGCTTGAAATGGAGCAGCAAGGAAGGAGGAGGATGAGAGCAGGGGGGTAAAGAGCGCTTGAGGAAAACCTGTGATTGACTGACTCACAGAAGACGGAGCTAACTTCTGACATGAAATGACACGGCACTGCTTTCAGGTAGTGTGAACAACTGAGGGCTCCGTCTTTCTGTTACACAAATACGCTGATTTCCGAGGACTGGAGCTTTCTAGGGCAGTAATTAAGCTTTAAATTGAGAGATGAAATGTAGAATAAATATCTCATTAACCTTGACAAAGCACAGTCTTTCTGCACAGCTCATAACAAAAGAGAAAGTGAGTGTGAAGGATGGGATAAAACAGGCATCAGCGTCCCTGTGTGTCTGGCACTTGGAACGTCTGCTCAGCTGGAGGGGCCGAGCACACATCCACCACCTCCTCGCAGAAACCAGCACGTCGCAGGCTATTTCAAGGATAAAGAAAGATTTTTCTACTCTTTCCTCACTGAAAGTGGGAACACACTACAGCATGGGTATAGATGCCAAAAATCCCAGGGAAACAAAAAAGAGGAAGTTTGGGTCTGCACCCTAGCTGTAGGGCTCTGTGCCCTGCACAGGGAGATTTGGGATTTGCCACTTTTAGGATTATTGTGGGTTTTTTTCTAAATACCATCATTGCCTCAGGTGATACGTGCAAAGAGCTCAGCAAACAGGGCGCTGGACATGGCACTGCCCCCAGCCACATGTGCTAACCACCCTGTCATTGAATGCAAAGTCCAGATGTTTGCCAGCTGTAAGATTTCTCTGAGCTGCCTGCTCTCATCTTCCTCTTGTTTGGTCCCTCTGGAAAAAAGGATTTATGAGTTTAGCCCAAGAGACAGGAAACATTGGCTGTGTTTTCTTATTGTCACAGCCACTGTTTCTGAAAGTGGCACCAAGAGGAGCTTGACCTCTCTCACGTGTACCTTCGTGATCCAACAGAAGAGAAAAGAAATGCCAAAAAGCCTTCGCAGCAGAGAGGACTTCGTTCCTAAGGGCACAGCAGGGTTGAGCCGGGTGGTTATTTCGGAAATCGCTGCATTAACATTCTTATGCAAATGAAATGTGAATCCTTGAAAAAAGAGCCACAGTGCCAACTGATTGAAACAAGACAGGGCAAGAACTAGCTAGCGAGAGGTTGGCCGATTTGATGAGATATAACAGCTGAAAGGATGTAGGTCGACTTCCTAAGACTAGCCTAACTAGTCTTTACCGGTGTGAAGCAACTAAATAGCAGCTTGCAAAAGCTATTTGGCAGGTTTGTGGGTGTTGTTGTGTAACTAGACAAATAGAAACATTTGTCTAATAGAAACAAAAGCAAATGCAATTAATGCAGCATATTCATGTTGGGAACTTGGCTACTGGATCCTCAGGAGCAGTTGCTCATGTGAGATTAGCTCAGGAGGGTGCTTAAACATACCGTCAGGCTCCGTCACTCACACTGCTGAAGCCTTGGATTTGGGCTGCTTGGTTTTGGAGCATCAGTGAGTGGTGCCAGTGCACAGATAAGGCAGCAATCTTTGAGTCCTTGATTTCTCACGGAGAGCGGGCAGCAGCATCCCAGGCTAAGACGGGAAGACCTGAACTGCTGAGTGCCTGGGGTTCCTCGTGGCCACCAGTGCATTGTGCCGTGCTAGTGGCTGACCCACGTGCTGTGACTGACCGTGTTGCTTATTCTGGCAGGCTGTGGGACAGGCTCTGTGTGGGTTTGGCCACTACGAGACATTCAGCCTTAAGGGCTGAACCTCCCTTTGCTCTCCTTGACTCTCCCTGATGGCAGCAAAGCCACCACGGGATGTCCTGGGCTCCTGGTCCAGGAGGTGTCCCAGGTTTGCAGAGCCGTGGAGCCTGTAAGAGCTGGGGACACAGGTGTCAGGCTCCTCAGTGCCAGGCATGCTTGGCTCACACCTCTCCTGCTCCCGGCACCGCCTGGGATGGGAATTAGGAAGCTCAGTCTGGCTCAAAGGCAGGTTGGTGTTGGAAAACGGAAACAGGCCCTTTGTGGATCCCAGGACACGGGCTCGAGGGGGACATCTTTGCACCTCTGTGCCAGGATGATCTCAGGGGCCAGGCTTCCCTCTCACGTGGGGCTGGAGCAGAGATCAGAGGACACTCAGTGCGAGGAGAGGGTGTGAGTGCTTTAATATCCAGTTGCACACACCTGCCACTGAGATTGCGGATTGCCTTGCTGAAGACAAAGCACGCACAACTCCTCAGTGCCGTCTGCTCCTCAGAAAACAGCCTGCACACAGCTCTGTGAGATCGCCGAGTCCTCACACCTGCCAAGTAAGATAACTCCTCAGAGGACTACGTGGGCACCAGTGGTCCCCAGACCCCCAGTCTAGCTGCGAGGGTGCAAGGTCTGGGGCTGGAAGCCCACGTTGGATCTGGCTGAGGGCTGTGGGACCCCACAACTCCTTTCCCTGCTGCTACCAAATTTAACCTTTTACCACCATGTAGTAAGTTTGCACTTTCTTTTTCTTTTTTTTTTTTTTTTTTTTTGTCTCTTAGCAGGACTGTGAGCACAATTTTCCTTGCAGATCAGAGGAATGACTCCCAGGCAGATTTAGAGACCACCTTCCAGGCTTCAGGCGCAGCCATGCTGCAGTGCTCCAGCCTATCTTCTTCACCTTCATTGCATTTACTTGTGGCTCCCGGAGCTCTGGCTGGAGATGGAACCCACAAGCCACCTGCTGCAGAGAGCGCTGAAATGCCACTGACTCCTTTTGCTTTCCTTTGAGCCTGGCAGAGTAGATGATAGATGTCTATTCTCCTTTCAGAAAACCTTTCTGTTCTGCTGTTCCCGCTTTCTTTCTCTCTCCAGTCTCTTTTCTGCAATCACACACACTTCCATACCTGCCTTTTCCAGCTTCTCATCTGGCTTCCCAGTTTGGCTTTCCACTTTCGAATCTCTTTGCACACTGTCATCTCATCATTAGCTGCAGAATCTCCCCCAGCGTTAGCACACGCTCCAGCCGCTCCACTGGCTTTTATCTGCACTTTCTCCTTTTCATCTTTCCTGTGCCCTGGACTCTTTCCAGTCTGTTTCCTTAAGTGCAGGCTGTCGCATACAAAGCCATAGTATCGTCTCTGACCTCATTTTCCATTTCCATTAGTATTTCAGAAGCAAGCTAGGGACTGGCACGTATCACCTTTCATTTTTTTCCTGCTGTAAGGAGATTTTGGTGAAGAGAAGGATGCGGGTGCACTGGCGGTTTGGACACACTGAGCACCTGCTGGTGTCTGACCCCCGTGGGAATGGAGGCGTGTGCTGGTTTTGGCTGAGATGGAGTTTTCTTCATAGTAGCTAGTACGAGGCTACGTTTTGGATTTGTGCTGAGAACAATGTTGATAACACGCTGATGTTTCAGTTGTTGGCAAGCGATGCTCACATTAAGCCAAGGACTTCTTCAGCTTCTGGTGCTTCCCCTGCCCTCCCAGCTTCTCTACAGGAAGCAATTCTGTACAAGAAGCTGGAAGGAGACACAGCCAGGAGAGCTGACCCAAACTGGCCAGAGGGATATCCCATACCATAATACGTCATGGTCAGTATATCAGCGAGGGGAGTTGGCCGGGGGTATGATCACTGCTCCGGACTGGCTGGGCATCAGTCGGTGGGTGCTGAACAGGTGCATTATCTTTTTGTTTGTTTGTTTTTCTTTTCATTACAATTTATTATTAAATAGAATTCTAAGTTTGTACCTGTGCAGCCCAGGGCATCCCATGCATGGCAGCTCCAGCCGCTCTCACTCAGCTGAAGCACTGACGTTGGCCTCGGCTTTGTGCTGAGCAGCTGCCATGGCAGAGAGCTGCAGACACGCCTGCGTTCGTGCGGGTGGCACAGCCTGAGCTGCACCCCGTGTGCTTGCTTCAAAGGGAGTGGGAGAAACGCAGAGAGGGCAGTGCAGAGCCTTGCTGGAAACCAGCCTCTTCTAAGAACCAACATAAAATGGTTGGCTCCCTCAGGAAAACTGCCTTGCGAGCACAGGCTTAGAGCTGAGCTGTACTTTCCCCTCCCTGTGTGCCAGAGGAATCCCACTGCCTCCAAAGGTGGATCTAGTGCAGATACGGACGATGCGGCCAGGTGGCAGAGAGCTGATTTCTTCCTTAGGCAGTCTTTCAGCATCTACTTGTGCAACCATCAGCTCCTGGCTGAGTTACTATGGTAATAAGAGTATATCATGGGCATTGCACTTACTGGCTGTCACCAGGGTCACAGGAGAGGAAAAATATCAGAGCAAGCTGCTTCACTTCTTACTTTCCCGCACACCCATGCTATGGGACTGATGTGCCCCAGGAGCAGGATGTGGCAGTGCCACGGGATTTCTCCAGCAGCAAGACAAGGGCTGTGCCGTGGGCTCTGGGAGTGCAGTAGGACAGTGCTTTGCGCTGAGTGCTGCTGGTGCATGTGAGAGGGCTGGAGGGAGAGGAGCGGAGCGCTGCCCCAGGACCGTAAGCGCTGACCCTGCCCGCAGGGTGCTGTGCTGCAGGCGCCTGGGGGGCTCGGCGCTCCCCGCCGTGGGACCGGGGCTCACCCACCTGCCAGCGGGCACCAGGGTGCTCTTGTCCAGGGAGAAGGAGGTGATATTGGTGTGAGAAAGCCGTGCTGGACTGGCTACCTGGCAGCCTGGCTACCTGTGCATGGGCACTGCTGGGGCCAAAAGCGCGGTGGGGATGCGGGCTGTGATGCCTGCTCCACAAACACTGTCAAATCTGCCCTTTCTTCCAGGGCCTAGAAGGCTCACGGAAAAATCCTTCTATGGGTGCAGAAACCCCCATTTCATATGGCAAGGGGTGTTAAATGGCACCTTTTGCAGAGACTGTAAATGCGTGTGGAGGAGGAGGAGGAGGAGGGCTCAGGTCCTGCTCTTGCAGCCCCGAGCTCTGTTGTTTTCCAGCTCCACTGCTTCACCCAGGCTATTTTTATCACTCGGGCTGCAGTTTTTTCTTACTATTCTTATCTTGTGTTACTGATTACTCCCAATTATGAAGGAATTGGAACTTGCTCAACACATGTTAATGATTCTGCGTGGCACAGGAGAGTAATGCACTGTGTTAGGACCGGGCACTGTCAGTTTTTGTAACAGAATATGTAAGAGCTTACGCTGGTTTTATTCTTCCTTTTTACTTGGCTGATCAGTCAATCAGGAAGAGTTTCTAAGTCACCATCACAAATAGCCAGAAGAGGCAAATCCAACAAGCTGTCAGGACTGATTTTCCTGGAAAGATGAACAAAACGCTGTTCTTATTTACATTATTCATCCTCATTTTTTCTAGTTCTAAATGATTCACTAGGGCATCTAATGTACTATTTCCAATCAAATGAGCTAATTTCTCAGCAAATTGTTCTGCTTTGCCATAATCCACTAGTGGGTTTTTTTCCTTGCATCTGTTGACATTTTATTATTTAACCAATCTGCAAAAATTTAAGCTACATTGGTCTGGAAGAAGAGAAGAGAACCATGAGAATTAGCCACACTCAGTTACCAAGATCCTTAGCAGCCAGATGACATAAGTCAGAATGCGACCTCCAGAGTGACCTCTGCTCCTGTCCCCGAGGGAGACAAGAGTGATGCTTCCACAGTGAAGAGCCTTTTCCCTGCCTGCACCCCTCCAAAAGGCTCTGCCCCATCCAACAAGGCTCCTGCAAGGTCAGCTGGGGCAGTGGGAGCTGCTCTGAGCACCTCCACGCTGTCCCCTCAGAAGACTGTGAGCTTAGCTGCTGAGGGAGACCAACAGAGGCTTCAAGGGAAGGACAGTCCCATTTCAGAGGGCAGATGGATGGCAAGTGAGCCCAAGGAAAGGGCTGGAGACCATTTAAGCTGCACCGGCAGTCAGTAGTGGATAGCTACAAGCTGTCAGTCCTGCCTCAGACAAGCGATCATTTACCCTCCAGTACAACCACATCTTGCTCCTTAATAGGTAGTTAAGAGAAAGAATTTCTACAGTGGTAAGGACTGCATTTGCACTTAAATGAATTTTTAAATATCTTCTTGTTTAACCTTCCTGACAGAATAGACATGTCTGCCTGTGGAAAAAATGGAAAACCGATAAATAATACAACCACTGAGTGCTTCACCTTGGGAAAGGTCACATTTTGAAACATCTGTCTGTTTATCAAATTAAAATTTCTATTTGATGGAAGGGCGATTATTTGGATTCAAGGACTAGTAGCAGAACTGATTGCGTGATGGATCTCTGACTCAAAACAATAGCATCCGAAGCCAGAGCAGTAATGCTGGAGCAACCCCCTCCTGCAGGGAACACGCAGAGTCTTACTGCTTTAGTACTTACCCAAATAATTATTAGGATATTTGTAATACACTATGCTTATTGAACCTTTTTTAAACTCAGAAATTCTTGCTGGTTACAATGCTTTGGACTTCGGGACTGGTCTGCATGGGGGTTATGGCCCAGGTAGTCCTGCAAAGGAGAGCCCCAGCCCAGCAGAGCTGAGGTGCTGCGCCTGAATCCCCTTCTGCCGTGCACGAGGAGTCAGGAAAGGCTGACGGAGCACAGAGAGCACCTTTTCCAGGCTGCCTGCCGTGGCACAGCACCGTGGGGTGCAGAAATGAGAGCCAGAAAGGGAAGGGGCTCTCCTGGGCCACGCTGGGAAGCTTCATTCTTATTCATCAGGGCTTAGAAAGCCACCCAGTATCCGTGGGAGGCAGAAAGCTGTGTGGGGAGCAGAGGGGGAGGCTTGTGGGAGCAGCACGCAGGCAGCGTAGTCACTGGGGAGGCTTGTTGGGCTCCATGGCAGCGATGTGCTGCGGAGGAGTCCTGGGTGCGGGCTGGGGTGAAGCATCACCTCTGCTTGCCTCATGTTAGGGGGCATGGGGGGAAAGGAGAATGCTGCTTCATTTCCAACTTTATCATTAGAACATTATCCCTTTATTAGAGCACAAACTGTTGTGTTCATGCTACTCTTGCCCTGTATTTACGTGACCTGGGTGCTCTTTGCTGGCGCCAGTGCATTCCAGGAAAGCAGTGCTGGGGACATCCCCTGCTGTAACGGGGGCAGGACAATCTTCCTGCAAGGCTGCCAGGGTCAGGTTAGGGACACAACACGAGAGCTTTTGGACAAAATCACTGGACTCATGCCTGGCTGGCCGTGAAATACGGTCTTTATCCTTTGTCTTCCCTTTCTCTTTCTTGCTTGGCCTGACCCTATTTGAGTGCAGCTGCCCTACGAGCTGCCTCAGCTGTATGTGCAAGGACAGACAGACCAGCTCTCCTGGAAAACTACATACACATATCTATCAGTGGCAGAGCCAGGAAAGCAATTCCAGGGGAGATTTTATAGCCAGGTGCTGCTGCTGTTGTACGTGGCGCAAACATGTATGCACCATGGGCATGCATCTTCTCAACGCATCCCTTTTTAGAGACGGCCCATGATGACTTTATATAAGTTGCATTTCTGCCATACCTCTGTCACAAGAAGGCAAAGCTGGAATAACGAGGCTGGTGCCGACTCACAGCACAGCCATAAATTCTAGGAATGCTTCCGAGGCAAGTTAAAACAAATTAGTAATTATCATGACTGACAGGTACTCTGCAGCGACCAGCGAGGAGCCTGCTGATGAATGCTAAAAATCTCTTAGCAGAGGAGTTACAACTGTGGCTGTCAACATGGCTATAATTAGGCAGCGCTAAGTGAAATGACTTCTTCTCAGATGTACTCCCTCGAGAATCTGCAGATCTGGATTGTCATACAAAGGAAGGGGGCTAAAAAGGGCTGTTTGCTGTTTGAGGCCAGCAAAAAAGGGACCCGAGTGGAGCGGGAGCCCAAGAGCAGGGTGAGGCTGCCTCTCAATCCAAACTGTCACACTTGGCATTCCCCTTCTGCCTTCCTTTCCAAGGCCTCCAAGCACCTCACAAGTACCAGAGTTATGCCTCTCAAACACCCAGGAGTATTAATCACTTGAAAGATGAGTTAATAATCTCTGAATTGTTGAGACATGCTGAAGGACAAGCTGATAAATTTTCATTGCACAGTGGGGAAGTGTTCCTCTGGCTGGGAGATCAGGTTGATGACAAGTTCAGAAGTCCTCAGGGAAGCATATGAAGAGACAGAAGTTCTCTGTGTGAGCAGGAACAGTCAATTATAAATATAAAACCTTCTGTGGAAAAGTCAAGCAGTGTTAAAAGAGACCCATACCTCCCTACTTAAGGATTAACTGTTGCTGCATAATTTCTCCAGTGCCTAAAAGAAGCAGGTCTTTCTTCAGCGTCATGCCTTTTATTTTTACAGTTCAGAGAAAATAAACACCCGTGAAACATCTGTGGATAGAAATAGCTCTCTAATTACCATTGAGTTCTTGTGTATTTTTCATGCTGGATATCGCAATCCTGGTCTTGTTCTCTACCTGTGACACCGCCTCTTGCAGTGGGTATGTGGGAAAGGGGCTCATCCTTGAGGGTACCATACTGGCCTGAGATGAACTGGGCTGTGACATCCCTGCCAAGGTGAAACAACAGCAGTGACAACAGCGGCAGAGAAGGATATTAAACTACCATTGTTTAAGTCAGCTCTGAGGGTAACGCTGAAATCAGCCTGACTCCATCCTGGGTGCTGCAGACTATACTGCATCTCCACAATAATAGAAAACATCACTTTTCAGCCTTGCTTAGTGCTGTTGTCCTGGGAACAGAAAATTTCCACTCACTCCTCAAAATGCTGATGTGTTGACTCATTTTTCAGGTGAGCGGTCGTTAAATCTTGCTGGGTGTGTTGCTGCTGCATCCTGTTTGTGCAGGAGTGAAGGGCTGAGTTCTGTTATCAGCTCCCTGTGTGCCCATTCTAACAGCAAATGGCCTTGGGTTAAGAAGCAGGAATTTGTGATTCCAGAGATGCTTTGAATCCCTGCTTCTAATCTTTGTACAGGATTCGATCCATCTAGGTTAAGCACCATTCCGAAATTTTCCAAGAGATGACAGATTTACATGAGTTGATGCTTTACACCAAGGCTCTCCCTGCAAGTGATGTGCCTGCAGCCAGGATTTAGGACTCAGACCATTAACTCTGGGTAGCACCAGACTTGGGGCTTGGCCATCACATTCATCTCTAAAACCAGACTGTTCCACTCCTGAGGAAGGCAATGAAGGACTGAATTAACCTAAGGGTAAGTCATTGCAGAATTCCAGTTTCCATGTCTTTTTAATCCTCCCTTTTGCATTTCAAAGAGCTGCCACCCACCTGGGGTGGCAATATGTTGTCACTATCGGTACACCTGGGTGGAGGACAGCAGAAAAGCAGCTCCCTCCTGTGAGTCAACGTGCTCCCATCTGAAACATTCAGTGTGATTAGAAAGGAGTCTTGGAAGTATGTCTTTTTCCCTCCATCTGTCAGTTTGATCCATGTTCCCCTGTCACCATTTTTGATGGGTTAATTTCACACATAATGAAAGACTGTGTTTAAAAAGCAATAGCAAGGCAGTTGCTAGCACCCCTAGAGCAGAGACCTTCAACCGGTGGCTCCGCTGGCTGGTTTTAGTTACTGCGTGGTAGGAGGAGAACCTCACCATAGTCTTGATCCTTATGTTTGCTATGGTGGGAATATTTTTGACAGTATAAATGAAAGCGTATTCAATGGTGACCACTACCAGAACAAAAAAGCAGGGCTGGGCATGCCCCAGGGTTTTCATGTTCAAAGCTAGCACCACCCACACATGCTGGTGAGAGGAAGAGGTGCAGAGGTGACGCCAACACTGCTAGGGAGAGCTAGAGTCAAAGGAGGGAAGAGATTCATTTTTAAATGGAAAGTGGGAGTACAGCTCTCAGATGAGGCAGTAAGGAAGAGCCCCTGCAGGGGAGTCTCGCACCTCTTACCGCTTTGCAGAATTGCTTGTCGCTGCCTCTTTGCTCCTGTCCTACTTTCTAGGAAAGCTGCGAAATTTCACTGCATTCTCATAATGCCCCCAACAGCAATTCTGAGCAACCTGCACTATCACAGTACTCATTAACCCATCAGCTGTACAAAAAGAAACCTAAAGATGACAAACTATGCTTTTCACTGGCACTCCTCCTTGCATGAGTAAGAGCTGAGCCCAGGCTGTGTGAGGTGGGGAAGGAGCATACCTGAGAATTGCTGTGAATCGCGCAAGAATATAAAAGGCAGAATGTTCTTTTATATTTCTGTACAGCAAATGATGGCACAGAGAGGGGGAAGAATTATCCTGACAACTCCACTCTGGGCCTCCATTACTGCTCAGAGGCCAAGCTCTGTCACTGTGCCACCAGTTCTTACCCAGAGATGTTGGTATCAACAACAGACCCATCAAGAACAACACTTGAAAACTCAGCTTTTATATGTCTGCATGGCCAAGAACTCTGTTGCATCCTCTCCTTTTCATGTAGCCAGACCCATAATTGCAATGTAAATAGCATTTTGGTGTCCTTACATGACCCAACCTGTGGACTTTCATCCTACAAGTGGCAAGACACAGTTGCCCATGTCTCTGTGGTCCTTGGGGAACAGGGTGATGGGAAAACAACAGTGAACTGAGTGATTTGTTCTGCTGCATCCTGTCTGGTTCACCTCTCCTTTCAGAGCTACCTGGTCCTCAAACAAGAACTTTTAGTTATAGCAAAACAATACCATATCAGAATTTCAGAAAAAAAATCTATTGTGTTTCCCCCTGAAGACCCAACTCTTCTGCTCTTCCAGTCAGTCAGAGGCTCACTGGGCAGGGAGGGATTACTGGGACAAGAACTGAAGGATGAAAAAGCCTCTACTCCTACCCTGGAAGGTAGGCTCACTCCTTTGAAAACAAGTTAATCCATAGTTTTGAGGCTGAAACAAAAGTCCCCAAACTGGACTTGCTATATTTCCTGACCACCTAATTTATGCTGAAGGTAGAGAAACCAGGTTGCTTTTCCTAAATCCCTGTTCCCAGTCCTGGGACACACAGAGTTGGTTCAGAACAGCCCTGTGACGCACAACGCGATTCAGCCCATGTGGGGGGTGGTGAGTACAAGGTCTCTTGGGTATCTCCCTAACACCCCACCTGACAGCAGATAGCCCCTCAGCAGATGCAGGTGAATTCCTGCTTAGGGAAGCCACGTAACTCTATTGCGCTTGTCCCTGGACATTTGGTTTTTGCTTCTGTGCTACAGGCCTGAGCGTAGCAATATGCCCTCCTTAACCACCAGCAAGGAACTGATGTTAAATGTAGACTGGTCTCACCAGTCTCTGCAGAAAAACCTATCTCACTTAGGAATCTCGCTACCTTTCACAGAATCACCGAACAATGCAGGCTGGCAGGCACCTCTGGGGATTGTTGTCAATGCCCTGCTCAGGCAGGGTCAGCTAGAGCGGGCTGCTCGGGGCGGTGTCCCGTTGGGTTTTGAGAATCTCCAAGTATGGAGACTCCAGAATCTCCTTGGGCAATCTGTGCTGGCCTTTAGCCATCCTTACATTAAAATGCTTTGTTCTTACCTTCTAAGTTCTGTAGGTCAATATATGCTCATTCCTTCTTGTCATTTCACTGAGTGCCACTGAAAAGAGTCTGGCTCCATCTGCTTCATCTTTACAAATCCTTGACCTACCCCATATCAGGAGAGAGGACCAACTGGAGTGTACTGCTGGGAGGACATAGTCCTCACTTCCCGATTGGTGGCAACCACTTGGAATTCACAACTCTAACCTTTTTGGATGTTAGATTTTATCAAACATTAGGTACTACATGTACCACTGAAATTAAGATCTTTAAAGGATGAAAAGAACTCCATTGTAATTCTTTAAAGCAAATTTTTAATATGCTTCTGTTCTTCCTTGCACTCATTTGCACTTGCAACTTTCCATCCAAGGATGCTGTAAAAATGCCAGCACAATATGAAGTACTTCTTACACAGCGAAGCCAGGCTAACGATGTGGGGCCGATTCCTAACGACAGCCACAAGTTGGCATGTTTGCAACCAGTCAAGAAGCATCATTCACTCACTTCCAACACAGGCTGATTTGTAAAACATCTCCTGGCTGTTTGAGTAAAAGAGAATCTAAATGGACTGGAAGTTTACCCTTACGTTTATCTTGTCACAGAAAAATACCAGTTTACTGCCTACCAAGGATTTCTGATGTCTGTCACCTTGCTATTTGTGTAGCCCAAGTACCAGAACTCCCTTGTCATCCTGCCTCTTGTGCACAGGAGTTCCTGGGAGTAAGACACTGTTAAGTATTTCTCAGGCGAGACTGGCAGCTCAGCAAAACTCACCCATTATCAGAAAATAACCTTTACAATTAAAACTTCTTTAATAGGCTGATGTCGAGAACATGCTGGAGAATGTACAACATTGAAGCTTGAAACAGAAATACAGAGAAGATAGTAGGATCTCATTATAAGGGTCTTAACCAATAGTGAAAAATTCTTGTTACTGTAGGACTCTTCATTATGATATTTAACTCGGAGAAAAACCCAAACCAGACAAACCCTGGATTACAAACATACCAAGCAACATTTTGAAAATGGTTGTTGGGCAATACGAACTACCCTGATAGTTACAGAACTTTTTGAGTTCAAATTTATTCTTAACAAGACTATTTTAAAGAATAAGACAAAAATTTTAAAAGCTCTTCCTTTGTTCTGATACATTTAAAAAGACAACAGAGATCCCCTCAACCTTCACTTTGTGAGGCTACACAAGCCCAATTCCTGCAGGCACTGCTAATAAAATATATTTTCCATGCTCACATTGACGTTTGCAGCTTTCTCTGCACGTGGTCCACTCTCGAGTTCCTCTTCCTTGAGCACAGGTTGCCTGAACTGCACACGGATGAATTCTGGGTATGTGTGCCTGGGAATATGGCAATACTCCGCTTTAGAAAGACCTCTTTGGATACATAAAGTATCTATTTGCTTTTTTCATGACCATCCTAGTCATGATACGATCAACTATTACCCTCATTCCTTCCTCACTGCAGCCCTCTCAGAGCTATGGGTGCCCTTTTTGGAGCGGACACTCTTCTTTAAGGTCTGCCTGGTGTGCTGTAGCTTCAGCTGATGGAACAGTAGGTTTCACAGCTGCCTCTTGAGTCCACAAGACAGACACCTCCCTGGGTGATTCACTCCTCATCATAAGACTGAACTTCCACAAGTGCTTATTCTTTCTGTATCACTTTTAAAGAAGCCTTAGTAACTGTTTGGTTGTGACATCTAACGTCCAGATAGCTCCTACCCTCACACGTGGCTCGTATCCATCCCTAGCAAATGCCATCCTGTTTCCACTGCTTTAGTCAGCAGTGCCATGCAGCGGTTTTAATGTTCCATCCCTCTTCCATGATGACAATACAGCAACACTTCGTTAGCACGTGCCATGGTAATAAATTAAAATCTTTAAGAGCAATTAAGGAATTGCAATATTAATTTCCTTCCCACTCAGTAATTCTTTGCCCAAGTTGACTTGTGCTGGCTCCTGATTCACTTTGATTCCCAGTTCTAAGGGTATCTTGTCCAGTCCAAGACAAATATCAAAAGTGATCAAATCAACCTGGCTTAGCAAGTTAGCTCATCACTTTAGCATCCAGATCAATGAGTTATGCCTGGAAAATCAACGCGAAATACCAGCTGAGTTTGCCCTAATAATTTTATCCACATCATTTTCTACTTACCTTCAGGTCTCAATTATTCCTTTTTTTCAGAATTTGTTCTAAAGATTGCCCACAACTGTAGAAAGACTGATAAGCCTCTGACTGCCAAGAAAATCTTTGTATTTTTAATGAGTATGGTGCTTACTGTTCTGCTGTCAGATTGGAGCTCTCCTAAACTTTAAAATATCTGTTCCTGGAACAGCAGTTTTATACACCAATTCTTCAAAATTCTTGATTTAGATAATTATATTTCTTTTCACAATTTGAGCACACTAAATGCTGTGATCTTCTCTCCCACTTCACCTATGGTCACACCTGTGTCTCCACCTTTTTTCCAGCCAGCCACCCTAGCCTTGTTTTCTGGTGTAGCCAGAGCAGGAAAGGAAGCGTTCCTTTGTTGTGTGGATTTACAACAGCTCCTGCAGGTTCCCTCTGAAAAGATAAACGTGATCGTGTAGAGACAGCGTTACATACAAGATCACCTTCTTCTCTTCACTTTTTCACTTGCCTAAAGCATCACAATGTTTTTCAGATTACATGGACCTCTCTATTGATGAACTTGGAAAGAGAACTGAGGAGTCCTGCCAATGTGAGGCTGAACACGGTACAGTACACTCCAAGGAAGCTCCTGGCAAAGTACCGAAGGAAGCAGGTGTATCAGGGAATAAAGGTAAAACTCTTCAGTTGAAGCCTTTGGCTTAGACAGAGGCTAAAACACACAAATGAGTTTACCCACAGGAGGCAGCAGGAGGGACCCCGAGGCCTCTTTCTTTTCACCGTGGAGTGAGTCTTTCATATAAAGGGTCTGCTCTTGTGCTCGTCACAGTCAACATCAAAACTCCCTTTGGTTTTAACAGCATCCTCTGTTTGCAGAGTGCTTTTTGCTTGCTTGGAGCTGAGTGGAACTCCCTACGTGCTCTTTTGCACAGGCATGACTGTCCATTTGGTGCCAAGAAAAGGGACTGGATTGTCACAAAGGACCTTATCCAGGTACTAATTGCACTGTAAGAGATTTTGAAAAGCACACAGTAAACTAATGATTTCCATGTTCTGTACTTCCTGATCATTCTTACATTCTTCGCTTCACTTTGTTGTCTCGCTGATAACTATGAGGCAGCAGCGCTCTCCAGTTGCACGTTCTCTAGCATCCTTGCAATGTGTAAAGGTGCTTTCCTCAAGCACAGGTGTTATGTCAGAGAAGACAGCAAAACCTTGGTAATTCATCTGCTGCTAATTTGTTGGAAAATTACATCATCTGGTGAACTGTTGTAAGAATTAATGTGATTCTAAGTTTGTACCTTAGCTTTATTACCTTTGGCTGTGCAGCCTGTGTCCTGTGAAGTCTTGTGTATCCAGACCAGCTGGACATCCTTACCAGTGCATCTGGGAATAAATGCATTTTGCAGAATGCAAACTTAACTCAGAGGTTCCTAAGCAAGTCCATTAGTTACAGCAGTAAATAGCAGGTGGAACTCCCAAAGGCACCCAGACCAAAAAATACCTGAAGCTGGGGCAGTCACAATGGCTGGTGGAGATTTAGCCTGTCCCGCAAGACAGCACAGCTTTGTGCAGGAACCCACCTCACACACCTGTCGGTGAGCCTGCTGGAGCTTGCAATGTCAAGTCTCCTGATTAAGATGCTGATTATGTAAAGGCTTTTTGCAATAATGGGTAAGGAAATCAAGGATACTTTTGAAAAGTCTCACTAGAAGTTTTTTGAGTTTCTACAAATGAGCAAATATGTTGGAATGTAAGAGTGAAATAGGTGTAAAATTATTTGTTTTCCTGTAAGGAAGATCACATGGCTCTTGCTCATGGAATAAGAAGACCATTTAACCATGGAGTATACTTATACACTAGTTTGGCATGTTTGTAAACTACATAATAGAGGTGTTTTAGCATGCTCTTATAGCATATGAATGAGGACAGCATATATGTAAAGCTAATCTTTTACAACCCTAGAATTCTAGTAATACTGTAATGTAAACAGCTTACCTAGCGTGAGAAGGTGCATTGTTCTGTGAAACTGAGTCACATACATGGTTTACAAATGCAAACACAAATTTTATACTTTTTCAAAATTATTAAAGCATGTATTCAGGGAGAGAAAAAATAAATCTGATGTTTGTCATTTAGTCACTGCTATGGTTGTGATGTAAGAACTGCTAAGGCTCTGGCTTTGTCAGGGTAGGATCCTGGTTTATACTGTGAAAGCAAATAACATGTCCTTCATCGTTTTAATAATGGTCCTGTGACTTTTTAAAAAGGACAAACTAAATAAAAGTTCAGGTCTAGACACCAGGAAATGCTGAGGTCCTGCAGAAGATACTGGGAGGTACTTTGGCTCCTAGGCCCTCCCTGGAATGGCTCCCTCATGCTTGCACTGTTTATTGAAAGTCATTTCCCTGAACTCTGCAGCCAGATGATTGATTCTCAGATGGGGGATTTTAAAAATCATGTTAACTTAGCAATGGGAAGGTGCACTTAGATATGCATGCCAAACAATAAACATTTTATAGTGGGAGACTGAGTTTTCTACCAACTTGGCATCTCATCCAGATTTCTTGCCAGAAACATAACACACTGTGAAAACTGCAAAGTTTGGCAGTTCAGAGGAATCTGTGTTTTATGCTGGTTTCCAAACTTACTGAAGCCTGTTAAAAGTGTGCTGGAGTTACAATCAGGGCAGCTTACATCTGGAGCAAAGTGCTTGTCTTGGCTGTATTTTAGCACAGCCTATATGGCTGTCAGAGACAGAGAAGGGGAGACAGAGAGCAGGCCATTCACATGACATCTGAGACATTAACAAATGCATAGTTAGCTGAGAGCATGAAATACCTGCATGCTAACTTCCAAAGCTAGCAGTATGAATTTCAAAGCAGTAAAAGGAGCATACAGTGCTCAAGAATGACATCATTCACTGCTTCCATAGCTTTTTTTATCACTTATGGAACATAATTACTTCCAATTTACGTGATAGTATCCTGAAGCCTCAGCTGAAGGCTTGCTTCCATCCCACTGTGATATTATTGAACATTGCTCAATATCGGTCTCCTACCTATGTGCGTGCATCTCTAGTCTGAACTCTGTACTGGTTTGCTTCTTGCTAGCTGTCCTGGTGGGAAGTAAGGTAGAATTCAATGTCTCGCTTTTAGTAAAAAATCACAGGTCAACATTAGTATTTATTTGAGTTGCCACCATTTATTTCTAGTTATAACTTCTGGTCTGCTTTGACCTTATTTTGGTTTAGTCTGTCAACTGAGGTTGAAACTTTATCACAGAAGGTGAACCCTGCCAAACCAGCAAATCAGAAAATCTGGAAAGAACACTACAGACCTCCTGCCTAGATATGCAGTAGCAGGCTGGGGCTCAGATCATCCTGGCTCACCCTATAATTTTGTGCCAATAAACCAGCCATCACATAGCCTGTGGGCTGTTTGGTAATGTAGCACCTCTCACCCCAGTTCGGCTTGAAGGTTCCTGTCCAGTTATTCTAACATGTTAATTAATCAAAAGCCCTTTTGTTTAAGCCCAGGGAGTGGGATCACTTTGCCGTGGCCGTGGGATGAACACAAGACAAAAGTCAGCTCCTGCCCCAGAAGTACTACATTTGGATGAGCCAAAGGTGAAGAAGTAGAAGGTGAAACAAGCCTTGAAGGTGGAAGTTATTCGCTGCCAGCAGTTCAGGCTTCTAGGCACTGGATAGCAATGCCTGACATTGGAGCTCCTGTCATTTATTGATTCATTCTGTAAAAAATAAGAGGAAATAGTTTATTTTACTAGAAATTACAACCTACGGGTCTCAGAGATGCAGAAAGGCACCACTAAATGCGCCGGCATGCAGGGAAGGCTACAGCTGACCAGAAATTATATCCTGTGCATCCAAGAAAGCATCAGCAGAAAATCAGTTCAAACTGATGGTGAAATCCTTGCAGGCCTTACTTTCAGTGAGCCTTGGCAGAAACATGAGCATTGCTGAATCTCACTGCAAACAGAAGTATAGCAGAAAGCCTCACTCTGCCTGGACAGTTGATCTGTGGGACCTCCTGGAGCAGCAGGTTCTTCTGGAAGCCTTGGGTGCTAGCCAATCTCAGGCTACGGTGGAAATGGTCTCCCCACCAGACACTCCCAGATCAATTTATTGCGCTATTGAATATATGCCCCACAAAGCATATTTGGACTATCTTCCCAAAGCCAACTTAATCTGCTCTTGAAACCCAAGCAGTGTTTTCATGTGCATCACAACTGTACATAAAGAAAAACCTGCAGCTCTCTAAAAACTTTGTTTTCAGGGCTTGAAATTGTTCCTGTATTCATAGGAAAAATCAATCCCAGAAGCCAAAACTATGCCAGCAAATGCTTTCACCATCTGCTGTGTCTCCTCTCCACTGTACTGGCCCTTATTGACAACCCACTCCAGAGGTTTTCCAGAGCTCTGCTATCATTTTCAGTTTGTCGAACTCTAACTTCACACCAACTGAAAATTCTTTTCTTTTTATCCATCTAGACAAGGCAGTCTCCCAAAAAACCACAGCATAGTCACTTCCCAAACCTGTAAGATTTCCAGTGACAGAGCAGCTCATTTTCATTGTGTTGGCGCTCGCTCCTCACTGAAAGAAACCAGGGGAATCAGAAGCCGTGATTTTTCTGACCCTCCAGATAAGCTGCTTCCCTGCTGGAGCTATAGCAATGCTGTCTGGTACCCATACATCTTGAGTGAACTCCAGAACTGCAGTAGAAACATTTAAAAAACCCCAAACAAACCAAATCCACAACTGAAAGCATATAATGAAAGGATTATTTTTTATATTAATTCAGTCAAAAGTCCTCAAAATTAATTACTTGAGGAGTAAGAAGGCCAAACAAAACCAAAACCACAACTAAAAGCATATAACAAAGAACGAAAGGATTATTTTTTATATTAATTCAGTCAAAAGTCCTCAAAATTAATTACTTGAGGAGTAAGAAGGGGATATAACAGCTCGTGTCTCTTCCTGATTCTTGCTGGAGACAGCAGCGCATGACCGGGCATAGGAAAGCAGTGCGCTGTCAACTATAAACTATTTGTTAGCTCCAGAGAATTGCTTGCTGTGCAGACAGATGGAAATTGTGTGATGGGGATACAAATGCCATGAGCCTGAAAAGAGACAGGCCGGACGGGAGGGCTTGTGGCTGCAGCGGCAGCGCTGGCAGAGCTGAGCCGAGCCCCCCAGCAGGTGGTGGTCTCCGACAGCGCAGGGGAAGGAGCTCCTCGGCGGCTG
>NW_010135342.1:29891-31699 GCF_000699245.1 Pterocles gutturalis
TCTCGGTGGAAAAGAAGCGGGATGGATTGGCCCACATTTCTAAGGCTGTACTGGTGTGTGCTTGTAGTGGGTGAAACCTGGTTTCCCTGATAGAATTCACATGTCCTAGGGGACAAGTTACAGAGGTCTCAGTAGCAGAGCTCATTGCAAACTGAAAATAAAAGGCATTTTTGTATGAATTACAGTGACCTCTTTTATTTTGGAGATAGACTTTTTTTTTTTTTTTTTTTTTTTTTTTTTTTTTTTAAAGCAAAAAAAATTGGTTTTTTATTTTTTACAGCAGAAAATATTGGATTCTTAATGCCCACTTTAGGTTTGCAAACATCTGACCTCTCACAGACTGCAACTGCACAGTCCTGCTCATGCACATGAAGAATACAAGCCTCCCAAGACAGTGAGGAAAAAAAAGTGGCATGCTCAGCTATCGAAAGGCAGGACTGCGGTCTGGCTTGCACGCTGAGCTACTGATGCTCAGTCACAGAACAATACCAAGCTCTATGGCTCCCTGGCTTTGTCACTTCAGTTTCACTTGGACTGCTACGGAGCTGATCTTTACATGCCCAGGGTTTCTGTGATCATAATACAGAAGGCAGGCACCACAGAGCCATGAACCCCATCCAACTGAAGCAAGAAGCCTGCGGTACAGATGCACCTTAATGCACACGCACAAGGGGTGGAATGATGGTTGCACAGTCAGCCTCCGTGTTCTGGAGCAGTTTATGTGGCTTTGTGACCTTAACGTTAACTTCTGTGAATGTTTAACTGCCCAGGTTTTTGAGAACAAACGAAAAACAAATCCACCACATGGCCTCCTATCTACACACCTGTATGGGTCACGAGTGGGACTGAAACATCTACTGTATGATACCCACCTCTGCTTGAGTGGAGGGTGTAACGGACCCTGCGCTGATGGCATAGCGCTGCCACTCTCTCTGTGAAACCTCATGAAGGGCAGTTAAGCACACAAACCATAAGTGATTTGAAACACTCGACAATACAGCAGCAGCCTGCAGCAGCCACAGGCAGCACTGGCAGGGAAAGTCTCCTTTATCTATGGTGGTCCTACGCTGGAATTTAATGCCTCTTCCAGGATTTCAGCTGCCAAATTCTGAGAAGTCCCTGCTGAGAAGAACATTTTCAACAGCTTTTTATGTTTTAATAGTTTGGGCTAAAGTTACATCCCTGGCTTCTTCCCAAATTCATGCCTCAATGCAGGGAGGCAATCTAGTTTGCAAAAATTTGTGGGTTTTGATGGTACAAAGCAACTGTACGTGATTTTAACATGGGCAAGAACAAGGGTTTCACCACTAACCGGTTCTGGTGCTGGCTGAACTATTTTTAGGAAAGTTTTAAGCAGAAATTCAGCCCGAGGCAGGCAAGTGGTATGAGAAATTTCAAAGAAATGAAGTTTGGCAAGGAAATGGGGTGGAGCAGCCCTCTCTCTACACGCTGACATCCGCAGGCTCTGAAACAGCACTGGAATGCGCGCGGCGGTTACGAAACCAACAGAGACCACGAGAGGCTTTCTTCCCATCAGACGTCTGTTTGCCTTTATGCTTTTGAATTTTCCCCTCGCCTTTTTCTAAAAAAAATTCAAGCCCCTTACTAAATTTTCCAGGAAGATGTTAATTTCTGAGGGGAAAGAAAAGCTGACCCACGGGTCTGAGGTGAACGCGGAGCAGCTGGCAGCTCCCTCAGCCCGCCCTGGGCACCACCTGCCCGATGGAGCATTTTTGCGGGCTTTATCACTCCTTTGTTCCCGGCCGCTTTTCTCCCTCTCTCTGCTTAGCCGTCGTTCGCCCTGACCC
>NW_010135343.1:0-9745 GCF_000699245.1 Pterocles gutturalis
TGCATAATCTTCTGGGATCGAGGGCTGGGATGTGCAGGAGAAACTAGTTTGGGAAGCATGGAGCTCACAGCCTCTTCTGCACCACATCGTAGTACTCTGCAGAGAGAAAAAAGGGGAGCTGGGGGGTGTCCAAGCGTCCCCCCACGGGATCTGATGGATGGAGGGAGTGGGGAGGGCTCAGCCCTTGGCCAAGGGGCTGCTGTGGGGAGGTTGATGCAAGCGTGAAGGGAAGATGTCCCCCATTGAGGGACATGGGTAGAGCTGGTCCTTACCTGATGCTGGTGGGACATCAGCTCCCACGGGCAAAAGGCGGAGGGGGGGGCACTGTGCTGTTGGAAAGGAGCAAGGACAGGAGTGAGTGCTACCCCAGCATTGTCCCTTGTGTCCCAGCTTGGGATGGAGGTCCTGTTACAACGGGAGGATGCAGGGGGACACACACAGCCCCAGGGTGGGTGGCACAAAGCAGCACCCTCGTTACTCACACCTCCTCATCCTCGGATAACGAGCCCAGGTACCGCACGGCTGCCGGTCCCCGATCCTGCTGGGGGAGTGGCACTGGCCACACCAGGACAGGAGCAGGACTGGGGTAGGGGACGTAGTGATGGTGGAAAACCACAGCCTCCTCTTCCTCTCCAGTCTGCAAAGGCATCGCTGTCGCCTGTGAGGAGGAACAAAAGGCAGGGCTGTGCCGAGCCCCTTTCAGCAGCCAAATCCCTGAGGACCAATCCCCAGAGCACCAGCAAGAGGGATCCCACGGAGCTGTGCTTGGCTGGGATGCTGCCGGCATGGCGCAGCTCTGCCAGGGTCCAGCTGGGTGGGCTCGATCCCACCCAAAGCCCCGTGGTCAGCCAGGGTGGGAACTCAGCTGCTGGGGACATGGGGAGGTGGCAGCCCCACAGATGGGACCTCAAAACGCTGCTGGGAAAAGCCCTTTTGATCTGGCTGCTGAGATGCGATGGGCAGGGTCCAGTCTGGGCCAGCATGGTGAACTGGTGGGCACTGGGTGGGTGGTATGGGAGGATCTGGAGATGCCAGCTGGCAGTGAGGCAGCTGCCTGCAGCCCAGCCCTCGCCCCAGCCGAGAAAGCAGCATTTGTTTGCCCCCATGGAGATGAAATGTTTAATATGATTTTTGGTTCGAGATGGACTTTTAGATGAAAGCCCTTGCAGAGCCATCATCGCTAGAACAGCGCTCAGCCTCGCCACCGCAGCCCCGTGCTCCACCCTGCCCACGCTGCAGCACGCAGGGAGGGTCCTGGCTCTTCCCAGCTGGGCTAAATCGGCCGTCAAACAGCCTGGATGCCATCTGTGCTGGCTGAGCTGGGGGTCAAACTGGCACAAGGAGCCTCCAAACCCCACGGGGCTGCGGAGCCAGGCTGAGACCACCCAGCTTCTGCGCCTGGAGGGGTCTCACGCTGTGCCAGAGCGGGACACGGTCATCCCGCTCTCCTGAGCAGCTCTGGAAAGGTCCCTTTGTCCACATCTTTGGTCCTTTTGGTCTTCTTTGGTCCTATGGTCCCTTTGCCCACCCAGCATCCCTGACCCTTACCTGGGCAGCAGCAGGGGGTGGCCCGAACCCAAAGGATGTCAGCGCTGACACAGCCAGGCTGTTCATCACCACCTGGTGCATTTGGGAGTTTTGAATCATCATCAACTCAATTAAATCTGCCGGAGAGTAAGGGGCTCTGCGTCAGAGAGAGATCAGAGCAAGGGCACGAAAAACACAGCCGTGGGATGACGGGGCGGCACCAAGGCTTGTCCCTGTGCCCAAGAGGTGGGAGCTGAGCCAAACTCCCCCACCCCAATTTGGAAAGCCCATGTGGCACTTAAAAATCATTTTGCTTGGCTAAAGCTTTAAAATAGCTGTATTTCAGCCTTTTCTTATTTGCAAATGTGATTAAACATCTGGTCTGGCTTGCTGAAGGCTGCTCACAAAAGGTGATTAGTGGTGCTGGAGGCATCAGACTTTCCGCCCATTTGGAGGAGAATCGCTGTGATCCTGGCAGCGCTCTGCAGCTTGGCAAGCTCTGCCTTGGCACCAGGCAGCACAGCCGGTGTCCCGGGGGTGGCACCGCGTGGGGAGCACGCCAGGGTCAGCTCCGCTCCGCACCACATCACGTACTGGGGAGCTCAGGAACCCCCCGAGGAGGCAGGAGCTGGGGGTGGACCATGGGGGCTTGTCCCATCGTCATTCCCAGGAGCAAGCACCTACGGAGCTGCGTCCGGGAGAGGAGTGGGATGGGGATGCTCGGTGCCTCCGCAACCCCTCCCTGGCTCCACAGGAGCTGGGACCTGGAACGGCTGTTCACGGACACGTTAGCGTCCTGGTCCCCTTGGATGGATGCCCAAGCTGCGGTGCGGCTGCTGAGGGCAATCTGCCTGCAAAAGCATGACGTCTGGCTCTGCATCCCCATTAAAACATCCTAATTTGCTGCAGGTGTGAAGTTCCCCTGCAAAATGCCTGAAAACCTGCCTCCGAGATCCTGCTGGCTTTGTGCACGAGACCCATGAGCCCCCATTAACCTGAGCCATGGGGTAAAAAGGGACTTGGGCATCCCTGCATCCCAAATGCCAGATCCCAAAATGCTTTCACAGCTGCAGGGACGGGCTCCCAGGGCACCCACAAGGCAGCCGACCCTCCAGCAAGGAGCATCCCAGCACATCCCGGGAGGTGGCTGGAGCCGGAGCCGGAGGAGGGAGTGGGCCAGCAGCCAGGCATTGAACCCAGAGCAGGAGGCATGCAAAGGGCTGGCGGCTCTTCACGGATCCCATCCATCCCACTGGAACAGCTGCCAGCCCCCACTGCAGGGCTGCGAGGGGCCGGGCTGGGGTCTTGCTTTTCTTCCCCCATCAATTTGGAACATGCACTTTCCTTTATGTATTTTTAAAGGCAGCTTAACCTTCCCCCCTCCTTGCATGGCATCGCCCACAGCATGTCCTGGGGACTCTGGGGGTGGCACATGTCCCCCTCCAGATCCACTTAGCGTGGCCAAGGAGCCAGGGTCACCCTGGTGATGCTCCCTACACCCGGGGGGTTTGGAGAGCAAAAAGATTTCAAATTCCCTGGGAGCATCCTGGTGTGGCCAGAGCCAGCCCAGCCTTCAGGGTTGGTAAAACCACCAAAAATCCCACCCCATGGGGCAAAGCAGCCGTCAAAGCTCAGTGTGGTCCTGCAAGGCTGACAAGGGTGGGCACAGCCCCCCTGCCTGCCCCAAATCCTGAAAAGGCTTGGAAAAACAAGAAAAAGGATGAAGTTAAGCTGGTTTTAATGATGATCTCTGCTATATCTACCGTCACGCACCTCCCCGGATTTGTGGGGGTCCAGCGGGGGCGGCCACGGTCCCAGGAAGCTGCTGGAGGATCATCACCGGCTGCTGGGGTACCGGCACGGCCCCGTGGAGAGATGGCTCAGGTCGGAGCTGGAAGGCAGGAGGGGAAGGAAAACCCCAGGATCCCCCAGTCTTGGTTTAATTTAGTGCCCTGTTGGCGGGATGGAGAGGGGAGCAGAGCTGGTGGTGGGAGCAGAGGGGAGGGGAGCTGTTGGTGGGACCAGAGCATCGCTGGCCCCAGGGGAGCTGGGATGGGAGCCTCAGAGGAGGGGGTGGCTTGCACTGACCCCCATCTTTCCTGGGGTGCAGCCCTGCAGCCTGGATGAATGACACTCCTGGTAAGTCCCCAGCCCTGTGGACATGTCCCCTGCAGAAGTGGCCTTCCCAGGGACCCACAGTATGCAGGGAGGTGTTTTGCAAAGAGCCATATTGCAGATTGGCTTCGCTGCCCCAGATCCCACCCAGAACCCCAACCTCAGCCCCCTTCCTCCCCCGCCCATCCCATTTCCCCCCACCCTCGTGAGCCCTGACTATCCCATAAATCCAGGGACAGAGCTCTTCTCCAGGGCTTACCCTCTGTGGGATGATGTAGGTCCCTGCTGGGGTGTCCCCCCAGACCCCAAGGGGGTCCCCTGCTGTCCCCACCTCCATGGCTCGGGCAGACACGACAATGGGAGGGCAGAGCTGTGGCAGGGCTCGTTGCTATAGCTGCTGGGGAGAAACAAACCCTCCCCGGAGGTTTGGCTGGCGGGCGAGCTGGTCCCTGGGCTGGTTTTCCCTGCAGCGTATCCCCAGGATAACCCACCCCTCCCCAGCAAAACATGGGGACAGGGGTGCTTGTGCCCCCCTGATGGCATTTCTGAGTTTGCAGGATAATGTTCCCTGCAGGGACCAAGCTGGGAGCAGGGGGCTGCAGGTTTATCCAAGCACTGCTACTGGTCCCAGTGGGAGGGGAGAACTGGTCCCAGTGCAGGGGCTGCTCAGCCCCACTGGCAGCATCTCACAGCTTGTGGCTTTGGGAGCTTCCCTAAAATCCCAGCTCCCAGCACCCCTTGGGGTCCGCAGGTCCCATCCATCGTGGGTGGTGGGAGACAGGTCCGTGCTCTCGGTGCCGCTGTTTCCCAGTCGCTGGGGCTGGATTTCTGCACTGGGAGAAGGAGCACTGACACTGAGCCCAAACCAGCCGCCCCGGGACAGAGCAAAGCTCGCTCAGCTGGGGGAAAAGAGGGAAAACCTGCACTGAGAGCTCCCTGCTCCCTTCTCCTGAGCTTTGTCAATCTGGGGCACTGGGACATCCCAAGCCAGAGGTGATCCCCACTTTACCAGCCTTTTCTTTCCAGTTTAACGGCCATTGCCTTGCGTTGGCTTCCAGCCCGCTGCCAGGTCGCCTCCCCGGGGTGGAACACAGAGGAATGGGAAAACAGGGATGGGGTGGGGGCTGGCGGGATGTGCTTTCCCATCGGAGCGGCTGGCTCCTCACCACACCGCCTCTTTAATTGGGATTTATTGAAAGGTCCTTTCAAGTGCTGGCAGGGCTGGGAGGCAGCTGCAGCACGTCCCTGGGGGACTGAGCCGAGCACCTGGGGGGGCTCTGGGATGTCAGAGCAAATCTGGCAAGGTGCTTGGGAGCTTGGGAGATGGGTCTGGGCGAGAGTCCGGGAGAGTTTCGGATGCCCGGCTGGGATCAGATCTCCTGCCGTTGGATGGAGGCATCTGTGCCTGTGCACCACAGGGTTGGGGTCTCTGCTGGTGGAGGGAGAAGGTCCTTCCACCCCCTGGGATGTCCCCTGCAGGTCCTTAGACACAACATCCCCCCCACACATGACCAAGGCACAGTGGCCGGGGATGTCACTCAGCCCTGCCAGTGCCACCTGAGGTCTGGTCCCCATGGTGCCCAGGAGCACTGGCTCCCCTGTTTCTGGCTCCCATCCTCATGGACACATCCCTGGAGATGCAATGATGAGCCACCGCATCCCCCCACGGAAACCCAGGCGAGGCTCAGCATGAATCTATTGCACCAGAGCCTGGCTCCAGCCTGCTGCTCTCCCCTGGCGTGAGTCCCTCCCAGGATGCTCACAAGGGGATTTGTGTCCAGCAGACCAAATCCAGCTCACATTTTCCATTTATCTCCCCCTGGCCAGAGAGCTCTGTGTGCCCAGGCTCATCCCAGGGAAACACCACAGCTGGGAATGGTACGTCTGCACAAATATTTAAGCCCCAGTAAACCCATTGCAATTAAAAACCACTTTGTCTCCCAAAACAGCCCAGCTTCCCACTGGCCTCAGGTATCTTTCCTCCACCTCAATCAGCTGCATTTCCCCAGGCTGCTCTTCTGCATGTTTATTTCCATCAATATCACATCCAAAATCCACCGTCCACCAGCAGCGCAGATCTGGGAACTTCTCCCAGGGACTCAGCCTGCAGCCAGCCCTCCTCACCAAGCAGGAACAGATATCTCCAAAAACTCTTGTTCTGCCCCAAAATGGCACCAGAGACACCCCCAGATGCCAAGGGAGGAGCACTCCAAGCCTGCCTGCCTTCGCCTCCAGCCCTTGGCTCCAGTCGGGCTATTTTCTGCTTGATTAGATTTTGCTCTGTGTTCCTAATTTCTCCAGGCCCCTCTGGGTTCTTTCTTTGCCTTTTGTTATAACTCCCAAATCCCCATTATTTGCACATTTAATTACCGTGCTGATTACCCCCTGCTTCTGGCAGAGCCTGCCTTGCTCTGAGCAGAGCCCGGGTACCCATCTCACTGGTGCTAATATTGTTCTCCTCTGCAGGAAGGATTCAAGCGCTGGGGTGAAGGGCTGAGCAGTGTAAGAAAACCTTCTGCCAGCGGTGGGACAAGGGGACACAGGGGACCTGCTCCGGACATCCTCCGGTTCCCCCCATAGCAGCCTGAGCCCCTTTGGGGGTGTCATTAGCTGCCCTCCAGTGCAACCCAGAGCCCCAATGCAGCTCGTACAGTGTTGCAGGACAGGGCATGGGCTGGGGGCTCAGCTGCAGGGAGGGACAGGCAGCCTGTCACCCTGGTGTGTCCCTTTTTAAGTCCCCCAGCACATCTGTCACATGGAGAGAAGGTCTGAGCATCAGTGGGATGCCCACTGCAAGCCTAGAGCAAGCCCAGCGCTGGTGGATCATAGACTCATAGAATGTTTTGGGTTGGAAGGGAGCTTAAAGCCCACCCAGTGCCACCCCCTGCCATGGGCAGGGACACCTCCCACTAGCCCAGGTTGCCCAAAGCCTCATCCCGGCTGGCCTTGAAGGATGGGGATGGCCTTGAGGGGCTGAGAAAGGCTGTGCTGTCCCCAGGACACTGCCCAGAGATGCCTTTCACAGGTAGAAATGACCCTTGACTGGAGATGCCACCTCTTCTCACCAAGGAGGTGGGGTGAGGACCACCGTCTCTGGGGACAAGTGACAGTCCAGGACCAGTTTCTGCTCCCTGTCTTGGAGTGCTTGGTGATGACACATAAACGATTCACACGTGCACCACAGAAAACCAGGGCTCAGGAGGGATCAGGGGATTGGAAAGTTCTGGTGGAGATGGTCACTGGTGTCCCCAGTAAGAGCCACCTTGCCAAACCCAACCCCCAGCCTGAGATGTGTGCCAAGACACCCCCCTGAGGATGCTCAGCAGATAACTTCACCACCAGCCCCTCGCTTTGGAAGCTCTTGAGCCCCTCTCTTACTGTAAGCCTGGAATTTTACTGGAAACCCTCACCTAAACCTTCACCCTAAACCAAACCCAAGGTCAGGAGCCCAGCCCCCTCCTCTGGTCAGGCAGAGGGTGGGCTCCTCCAGCTTTGCTTCGGACTAAGGTCAGTGGTCCAGGGTCAATCCCCTGGGGACCAGGAGGGACCGGCACCCTCTGCCACCGACATGAACATCGCTGGGACGGTGATGGATCAGGCCCAGATGAGCTGTGCTGTGATACAACCCGGCAGCAACGACTCGCTGAGCTGCCCTCCGATAACTGGGGGAGGACAGCGAGGTGATGGTGCCATCCCCCTTCCCCAGCGACAAACTAGAGCTGGAGAGATTCCCAAAATGAGGAAACACAGGCAGGAGGCAGCAACCTTGCCCAAGACTCGTGGAAGATGAAGCAAGCAGGACTGAGGCAATGCTTCCCCCCCGTCATCACTGCTGGCTCCTGAGGGGTACAAAAACCAGTCCAAAAACCAGTTTGTCCTTGCACACGAAGACAAACCCCGGATACGGAGTGGCAGCATGGCAGCCACTGTCCCCTGTGCTCTGCGTCACCCTGTCACATGCAGCCGCTTGGGCTCACACCTCTGGGGGATGCTCTGTGGGTCCACAAGCATGAGGAGGTGGAAGCATCTCACTTTGAAAGCTGGTCACAAAAAAATACCAATTCCCCCTTCCAGGAGGTCTCACACCACTGGTGCTTTGAGCACCATCTTCCCCAAGCCATCCTCCGGCCACTGTGGTCTCCTCTTCCTTGGAATCGCCCTTCACAGACCGTTTCCTTCCACAGAGCCTCAAATCAAGCATGATCTGGTTGGCAAGGGCTGGGGACACCCCAGTTCTTTGCTGTAGGGTGGGATGGAGGTAACACAATCGGTAATTTCCAGCCCTCGCTAAATGAGCATTCTCAACTTGCAAAAAAAAAAAAAAAAAAAAAAATTAAGAGGTTTCTAAATAAATTAACCTACTAAATGTAGCAAAAAAAATGTAAACTTTCAGCAATCCCAGCTGGGATTAATGGGAGCGCTGGTGGCTGGAGGGCAGTTGCTGGGGAGCTTCCCCAGGGCTTCAGCGTGGACACGGAGCCCCACGACCTGGATGTGGAGCCCCACGGTCGCTGCTCCCCACCACCCACGGCCGTGCACGCCCATGCTGTGACGCGATGTGCCCGGGGCAAATCCTCCCATCCCGTCTCCTCCACCAGTGTCCCCATCATGTCACCATTGCAGACCTGTGTGCTGGTCCATGGGGGGAGCCCCGAGGGGGCTGGAGGGTCCTGGGCTGGCCGGGATTTGCCACACAGGTTTGACCTCATTTATTTTCCACTTGCTGCTGCAAAAGAGGGCAAAAGCCCCAGCGCCGGCAGGGCTGGACAGGTTGCCCAGCACCGGGCAGGATGACAAACCACCATCATCCGTCCCAGCACATCCTTGGTGGGGGAAGGACAGGATCAGCTCGGGATGGTTGGGCATCACCCAGGGGGTCCCCACCCACTCCCCATCGCACCCCCCATCCCATGGGTGCTTGTTGAGGAAGGGGGGAGCAATGGACATCCTCTAGCCACGTGAAGCTTTGCAAACCTCATCTGGCCTTTCCCACCTCGGGGACCAGACCCAGCTGCCCCCGAAACTGGGCTGCTGCCCTCCAACCACCTCCTGGGGACAGGAACCTCTGGTCCATTTGCCACCAGATGGCACCAAATAAACCAGCCTCACGGGGACATGTTGGGTGTCTTGGGGCTACCGCCATCCCCCAAACATAACCCATCCCCCATCGCCCCACTTCTCTGCCCCCCACCTCTGCTGGCAGCAGCCAGAGCTGCCCGTGGGACGATGCAGGTGGCTTGGTCACAGGGTTATTGGCATCGGGTTTTATTTGTTTTCTGTAGCGTCCGCTAAGGCACCCCCCTGCTGCGTGTTTATATATGCTGACAGAAAATTAAATTGTTACGATTAGGTGTTTGCATCTCAGTGGAGACTGTTAGACAGTCATGAGTCTGGCCGGGTCTCGGCAGCCTTTTGTGTCAACATAACCACAGGCTCAGCCTTCGCTGGTCTGCGCCTCCCAGAGCAGCGTCGGTCACTCCTAATAATGTCAAACAAGTGCTTTTAAATATTAAGGACCTCGTTCTTGTATTTGCCATTTTTTTAAAGGGGTATTTAATTTACATAACGATTCTTCTGAAGGTCTTTGAATGGCAGAGCACCAGCAGCGGGTCATTCATTGGCTTTGGATCTCATTATGAGAAGTTACGGAAGGAGCAGCTAATGTGATCTGCTGCCTCGTTAAGAAATGGTAATAACATAGGATCACTAGAATTAGCAACATCAATGGTTCAGCCTCCTCCCACCCCACTGCCAAGTGCAGCGCAGCCCCCCTGAGCACTCTCCCCTCCAGCAAAAGCCTTTAGGGCTGGTTTGGGTCCCTCCTTTTGCCATCGCCCACGTCTGAGCTGTTTCGGTGAGGAGCATTTGGAGTGGTACAGGGGCACGAGGCTGGATCTTTAATCCCAAGAGATCGTCTCCGCCGCCTTCCCTGTGCTCCTGGGTTTCATCCTCCTTCCTTTGCCCTTCCTGGCTTCGCCACTTCATCACAAAAAGCATTAAAATGGTGAAGTTTGGATCAAAATTCCCCTTGCTAAAGGGGCCGGGTTCTTTCTCATGGAGAATTTTATATAGATATATATTTGTTTATAATTATAGCTTAAAT
>NW_010135344.1:0-8846 GCF_000699245.1 Pterocles gutturalis
CAGCTCCCTCAGTACTCTCAGGTGACAGTATTTTTTTTGAAAAATATTTTGGAAATCCCATTCAAAAATACTTAAGTTTTTAAGTATATGTATTTTACCCATGTTTTTATACTTCTTCCCAAGTAGAACTTTTACTGTTTTCCCATTTTGTCACGTGTACTTAACTGCAGTTTGATTCTGTCATGTCAAAAAGTTAGATAGTGCAGATTACCATAGCTTCTCAACATTTTTGGATCACTAACTTTTAGATAGTCATCCCTGTCTCAGGGAGGAATAAACTTTTTGAATGTACTGTTGATCTGAGACTCCAGAGTCTTAGAACAGAGTCTCTTCCTGCCTCTGCCTACTGTAGCAGGGCAGAGAGAAGCTTACTTTTTGAACTCCGGAAGATGAAAATGAATCCTTTTCCTTTTACTGTGTAATAACATGTGATGATAATTACTTTAAAAGACTGACTTGATTTTAGTCAATTGCTTGTTGTCATTTTCTTCAACTGTGTTGAGTCAGATAGTGCTGAATTGCTTAATAGTGATTATCAATTTTTGGAATTAAGAAGCTAAGTCTCACATGTGCTACTGCCTTCTTAATCATTATTTGGCATTCCAAAACTGGCAACTGAAATTAATTTTACCTTTGTTCTAGTGTCCTTAAGTACATGACCAAAACTCTAGAAACTAATTTTGTTTTCTCCATTGACAATGAGCTGGATTTATCCAAATGATGGTGATTCTTGAGCAGGATTTTGCATAATCTGTGAAATTGCTGGTGTTTCCTTTGAGAATGAATAGACATAAAAAACCTTTAATGTTCTCAAAGTTTTGATTGTGGGTTGTGGTGGTTTTTTTTGGGGTTTTGGGTTTTTTTTAAGCTAAAACTGTATTATCAGGTTCAGACCAGCTCCTAGCATTTCCATATTAAAAGTGAACTTCCAAATAGTTAAAATTCCCAAAGCTCAAAAGTGTAGTGAGCAGGAATTAAGGGAAAAAAGAAAAGGGGGAGGGGGGAGAGTAAACTGTAATGGATAACAACTGACCAAAGTATTCAGAACTGCAAGTGAAGTTAGAATGAAGCCTAGAACTAATGCACAGTTCTGTTCAGATGACAAACAAAATGCCATGTATTTTTTACCATTTCTGCATTTTTAAATTGTTTGGTATAATTGTGTTAATGATTCTATGAGTGCTGTATAAACACTGTAAAGATGTTTTAATTATTTCTAATGATTGTATTTCTTATTTTGTTTTCAGAAAGACAAATTGCTTCTGGCCTTGGGTTTACTTGGAGAAACTATATTATATCACAAAACCAATATAAGTGCAGAGCAGCCCGAGGTGATGTTGGTGCATCACAGAATGGCATTTGTTAGCATTTCACTCTTCACTGTTAGATTGCTGCAAATACTTCTCCCTGTAGAAAAGGTATGCCATCACTAATTTGAAGTGATTGTGGTTTGGTTTTGCATTGTAAGAGGGTGGAAATTGATACATTCCTCAGTGATTAATAATGGGGAAATAGCTACCGGACAGGGAAATTAATCTGATCTATGTTCGCTGAGGTATGATCACAGAAGGCAACTTTGTCTGTTCTACAGTTATCAGTGCATTCTGCAGAATCTTATGCAGATTTCAAAAAATAGTTTTAATACTTTTTTTTAGTGAGTTTTTGAGATGCAATGTTCTTTTTCCTCCTAAAATGTTTTTTTTTTCCTGGTGTGATGCATGGTTTGCAAAGCTATGCTGCCCTCTGCTTGTTTATAGTATGCATGTAAGTAAGGCTCAGTAAGACTAGAACTTTACGTAAGGTTTAAAATCATCACTCTTAATCTGATGGAAAATACTAAGCAATTATGTTTCATGCATCATAGTAGTTTTAATTATTCTTTCCATCCAATGGTCTTTAAAAGAAGTTTTGTTGTAGCTCTTCAGTTGTGGTGGGCTTTTTTTTCCCTGTTTATTTCAGATGAGGGGGTCTGATGTTTGGAAGTTTTTGTGCGATGGAAAGTATTAGAAGATATTTAACCCTGTATGGGTTTACATTTTATTGGATCAGTTTTTCTTGCAGTGTAACTCTTTTTTAGACATTCTTCAATGTGAGTAGCAGATTGATTTTCAGTTACTGGCTTTTTGTCAGAAATATTATGTCTTTTACTATTAATACAAGTAGTCTCTTGTTCCTGCAAATAAGTGTAGACATACTAATCTAATGACTTTTTAAAGTTTTTCTTTATGTTCTTATGTACGTAACACAAGATTTCAATTCTGTGTATGACAGGAGATGGAAAAATGTTACTGTATTGAGGTAAAAATTTTGGTCAGAGGAATACTGAACACTTGCAGTAAAGAAAACAAACCACCAACACGAGAAATCTCAGTTCTTAGTGTGTGATATTACTGTGTGGAAATGTATACAGCTTTTCATTAAATACAGAAATAATTGTGGTCTGTGTATTCTCTGCCATCTAGTGGCTAGACAGTAAATTGAACCTGCTGTGTGTGGTTGGTTGTGCTCTGTCAGGTTCATACACAAGTTTTGTGACTGCTTGCAGGTCTGACATTAGGACTCATATGTAATGCACTCTCACTTTTTAATTTAAAAAATATTTTTTCAGATAGAACTCCTTTGATATGTGTTTTTTCCCCTCTATTTTTAAAGTGGCAGCTATAGTGATTTTACTTGTTTGATGCCTGCAAATGCTGTTGTTGGTTTAGCTGTATTTTCAGGCTGTTATTCTGACAGTTGTTTTCTTTTTCAAAGGCGAGTAAAGTTGTACAAAAGAGTTTGCTTAAGGCTTTATTTCTTCTCTCTCTGGATGTATCCTTCTCCTTGGAATACCCAAGCATTCATGAATCAGTTGCAGCCTATCTGGAGCAGATGAGTACTGAGAACTACAGTATTTATAAACAAGCTTCAGAAGCTACATATTCGATTGAATGCACTTGTAGCTTTATGATTGAAGTTCATAAGGAGGTGTGGAATTTTATTATATGTGATATTTCCTATAGGCTAATTTTTTTCCTCCACTTCCCTTTCTCTGTGGTAAAAATTATAGTCTAGCATAGCTGAACAAAAACCATGAGTGTTTCATACCATGCAAGATGTAGTTACTCTATATTTGTTTTCATAAATAGGACTGATGTTGTTTGTAAAAATCTTAAATCCAAAGTAAAACCAAAGAAATAAACACTCGTAGACTGGAAGTGGCAATAGTAGCTCTAATAAACAGCTACTTCTAGATTGTGTGAGATTTGTGTGTTTCCCTTTGCTGTGAAGACAGCTAATATACTTTGCTTTATTAGTTAAGAGATTCTAGCACAGTACTGGAGTATTCTTGTCGGTTTGGATAATGGAGAAGTAATTGTGCAAAATACTTGTTCCATTGATACTAAAATAAATGAATAAAATACAGCAATATAAATGTAGGGCTATCTTAAATCTGAGTTAATCTATCCTTTATATAGACAGGTTCTGAACTTAATAGAAGCAATACTTTGCTCATAAAATACTGTTTCCAATGAAGTTAATTCCATAAAATTTAAATGGATGATGTTTAATTTATTTGGTAACGAAAAGTATGAAGACATATATACTTAAATTTTAAAAAAGCAAACTTGCTCTTCAGTATTAATAGTGAATAGTTAATAGTTAAATCTTTCATTATACTCTTCTTACATAAAAATGCATATTGATTTGAAAAAGTAATAATTTAATTAAAAGCATAAAGTACTCAAGGATGAATCTGTTCTTGGGCATTTTAGAAGTTGTTTTGAACAGAGTTATAGTGTTTATGCTGTGAAGTGTTAGACATGCATTATTCCCTTTGAGTTTAATAGAAGTTTATTTGGATACAGCAAATGAAGGGTTTTCAGCTCCTAGGAGTAAGTTCTGAAATCTATTTGTTTGAAATCTATTGAATTTGTTAATCAGGTTAACTATAAACTTCTCTGTGAAAGGCTGAACCAAACCCTAGTTAGTACATGTATTAAATTATGATAAATTCTGAAAGATTATGCAATAACATTGTATACTTTTAATATTACTAATTCTGATAGTAATTCTTTCTCTTCAATTTGTTTCTCAGGGGGACAAGAATCTTTCTGAATTAGTAGAATTGGCAAATCAGGCCTTGAGTAGTCTACCCTACCATCAGCACTTCCCCTTGCTTCAGGAATGCATTCGTATATGCTCAAATACGTGAGTACATTAATATTTAAAACTCTTACTTGAGAAAATATAAACTTTCTCAAGTAGAAGCTCAACTTGTTTATTCCCTGTATTTTAACCATTGTTTTCTTTTAACCATTGAAAGGTCAATTCTAGAAAATTTGTGTCATTCTGTAGTGAATATCTTGAAAATTGAATTTCAGGTGCTAAAAAACTTTTCTATGTGTAAGCTTTTATGATTTTGTCTATAAAGTAACTAAGTGATTTACGAAGAAACAGTCTTAAGACATTTTGACCTGTCTTTCAATCTTCTTTTGAATTCATTTGTTCCAAGTATATTTGTGTAACTTACTTTTATTTTACTTTCAGAAATCCTAAAAGACTTATTTTATTGTAGATGCTGTATATTACAGTATGGCATCTAATTTGTGAAACAGCATGCTTGTATTGCTTTTTAGGTTTACCCTGTCTCTAATTAGAGAATTTAAGTTACTGTGTGGTGCCTGAAAAAGTTCTGTATTGAACACTTAATTAAAAATACAAAATCTTAATTTTATACTGATTCAGAGTCTGACTTTAGGGATTTTTTTCAAAGAGCTCCCTAGTGTTTTGAAATTATGAAATGTCAAAACACTTTTCAGTGTTCTAATGCTTTTAGAATTCATTATTGTTTGATTACTATTTCAGGTAACAGGAAATTCACTTCAATTTTTTAACTAACATCAATTCACTTTGTGATAGATGGATTTTTACCTCTACAAAGAAAAATTCTGAAAGCATAGAATTTATTTTGTACTTATATACAGTTATCTAAAGAGCCTATTGAAGCTCATCAGAATTTCATGTTTTCAGATGACAATTAATGTTTGTCAGGCTTCTAATTTTGATGAGGGAATTTTGAAAAACTATTATAGTCTTTGATTACATACATTAATAAATAAATAAATAAATGTGCAAATGTGAAGATTGATACTATGATTTTTGGCAAATCCATTGTGATCTCTGAACTTTTTTCTGTCAAGTAATTTTTCAGGATGTGTACCTTGTCAGGAAGTATCTTTCAGAGGTTATCTTGAAATTCAACAGCAACATTTTTGTAGACATCTTTTGGAACAGTAAAATAAATAATAGTTAAATTATTTTTCATTTTCAGTTGGAAGTCTGCTGACGCTAACTCATTGCTCAAGGCTGAGAGTCAGAAGGTGCTTCTCCATCTATTGTCTCATCCTTTGCTGAATATAAAAACTGAAGCCTATCACTGCTGTTTGGAAGTGGTTAAGGTTAGAACTAATGCTTAAGCTAATGCTCTTGGTGTTGCAATAAATAATGCATATTATATGATTTCCTCATTAAAAGCATTTTTAGTGCAAATTCTTTTTACCATGTTATATGCTGTGAAATCTGTATAGGCCTGGGCTTGCAATTTGGTACTAAATCTACTTGGTTGGATTATACTTCAGGTAATGCACTTCAGAATGACAGGGTCTCCAGAGGGGGAAAAATAGTGACTGATAATTTTATTTTTTAAATTAATTCTTGATAATGGTCACTTTGGGTTTTTGCTGCTGTTATACAGAAATATTTCAATGTAATTTTGCTTTTGAAAATAATTCAAGTGCTTAGTTTTGCTTGTCTGCTAAAATGCAGTTCATAGAATCACAGACCTGTTTGGGGTGGGACCTTTAAAGATTATCTGGTCCAACCCCCACTTTTACTAGATAAGGTTGCTCAGAGCCCCATCCACCCTAACCTTGAATGTTTCTAGGGATAGGGCATCTACCACCTTTCTGGGCAACCTACTTGAGTGTCTCACCACGCTTATAATAAAAAAATTTCTTCCTTATATGTAGTCTGAATCTACCCTCTTTTAGTTTAAAACCATTACCTCTTATCCTATTGCAACAGGCCCTACTAAAAAGTTTGTCCTCATCTTTCTTGTAAGCCCCCTTTAAGTACTGGAAGGCTGCAATAAGAGCCTTCTGTACTCTAGGCTGAATAACCCCAACTCTCTCAGCCTTTCCCCATGGGAGAGGTGTTTCATCCCTGTGATGATTTTTGTGGCCCTCTTCTGGACCTGATCCAACAGGTCCATGTCTTTCTTGTACTTGTGACCCTATAGCTGGACACAGTACTCCACGTGGGATCTTGTGAGAGTGGAGTGGAGTGATAGAATCACCTCCCTTGACCTGCTGGCTGGGCTTCTTTTGATGCAGCCCAGGATAAAATTGGCTTTCCGGGCTGCAAGTGCACATTGTTGTCTCATGTCCAACTTTTCATCCACCAGTATTCCCAAGTCCTTCTCCGCAGGGCTGCTCTTAATCCATACGTCAGTCTGTATTGATACTGGGGATTGCCCTAACCCATGTGCAGAACGGATTTTTACTGAAGGAAGAATAAAGCAACGACGTATCAATAAGTACTAACATTTTCCGAATAAATATCTTTAACTAGATTACGCTTCAATTGCTTAAACCTTATAAAAATGTAAAAGAAAAATACCAGTTTTTTCCCATAAATAGAAGCTTGGTTTGTGTTTAAGAACATACAAGTCCTTTTATGTACTCATTGAAAACCTTAATTGTTGTTTTGGAGGAGGTTGTTTTGTTTTGGATTTTGTTTTATGTGGATATTTTGTCACTGCCTTAGTTTTTTGTAAAGATAGCCGAAAAGATAAGGAATTAGAACTTCCTAAAAGTATGGCTGTACTCTATATTAAGAATGGCAGTGTCAAATTCTTCAGGGCATTTTAGGTATTCAGTAATATTGACTCACAAAATAAGTATCACTTTTCTATTTTGTTATATTGCTTTGTCATAATTCTTATTTTCTGTAATGGACATCAACTAAACTCCTTGTGCTTATAGCACAATTCACTAATGTAGAAAGATGCTGGAGCTAGTCTTTCTCAAAAAAACCCCACAACCCTGTCTCCACTGAATGGCACTTGTATCTTTTTGTGAGATTTTAATCTGGTTTAGGTTTTGCTGATTTTAATGTAATACTGAACAATGTAAAGTTTGTCTAATTTCTTTTCACTATTATTTAAAATAAAAACAAAATTATTTTTTTGTTTTTTAGTCCTGTGTTGTAACACTAATTTTCAGTCAGTGATCTATAAAGATGGTGTTTCTTCTAGGGCTGTAATGTTTAGCTTTCAGAACTGTAGTGTTCCAGACTGCATGGAGAAAGCCTTTCACTGGATGACAACTTCAGGCAGTCTATAAAATAAGATGTAGTAGTGGGAACTATCTTGAATTTTAAAACTAACCAACTTATTTTTACTGAAGGACTGTTTAGGTATTCGTAATATTGCTAAGCCTGTGTCTTCAATCTGCCACGGAGTACATTTTCTTCTTCATCCAAAAGTGTTATATGAAATCTGTACGTTTGGCCTTCAGGAGGAGAAGAATGAGGTAATGTGTTTAGTAGCTACACTTATAAGTTGGTGTACATGCAAAGTAGGTGCTGGTATTCTCCATGGTGGTCTGAGGCCTACCTGAAATTTTTATTACATACAATGTCTTGTATATAGAAGAGCTATACAAACAATGAACTTGTAAGTAAAGAAAAAAAGTAAAGTGAGAAGTAAATGGAAAGATATTTTTATGATGAATTCAGAGACAAAATAATATAATAAAGACCAATGAAAAATGCAATCAGCAATTTTTTTAAAAATTCTTTTCTTGTAATATATTCAGCCTTAAAAAATGTGGATATGTATGTATGATGCTTTACATTTATGGAAAACATGAAGTCTTAAGTCTTTTTAAAGGTGGGATGACCTTTGAAATGTGCGCATTAGTTGAGGAGCAAAAAGACACTTTAAATCTGCAATGTCTGTGCTATACAAATATATTTCATCACTGCAAACACATCTGTGTTTAAATTTAATTACCTGAGTATTATAGAAGTGTTTTATAGTATTATAGAATAGGACAAAATTTCTATTTGGTTAGTTTATGTGCTTGAAAGCTTAACACACATCCACTATTTCTTAGCTTACATATAAAGCTAAGTAGGGAGTTCTGAGAAGGGTAAAAAATTACTTAGGTTATTTGTTACTACTTTATAGCTGATTTATAAGGTACCTACAGAGGGGAAAGAATATTGACTAACAAAATTTTTTTTTTTAACTTGTCTCCTGAAATGAGGTTTTTTTTTTTCAACACAATACTGTGCACAATTTGATTTAGAAGTGATTTTTTTATTCGTTAACGTTTTAAAAGGAAACCTAAAATATCTTTGATCATGTGCTATGTATTTGTGTTTGTACTTTGTATGTAATTTATCTCCTCCAAGGAAAGCATTTATTTTGTTTGATTACTTCCTTGGATGCCTTATTAAAAAGACTGCCAGTTTTCTCTTTTAGTGATTGGTCAAGAATAACAAATAGACTTAAATTGATATTGAATTTAAAATTATTGTTGAGACACGGAATGCATGTTTACAGAATTATCTTATTAGTTTGTTTTGGGCCCCTCACCACAAGAAGGACATTGAGGTGCTGGAGCAGGTCTAGAGAAGGGCAACAAAGCTGGTGAAGGGTCTGGAGCACAGGTCTTATGAGGAGCGGCTGAGGGAGCTGGGGTTGTTTAGTCTAGAGAAGAGGAGGCTGAGAGGAGACCTCATCACTCTCTACAACTACCTGAAAGGAGGTTGTAATGAGGTGGGTGCTGGCCTCTTCT
>NW_010135344.1:8939-48560 GCF_000699245.1 Pterocles gutturalis
CATTGGAACAGGCTGCCTAGGGAAGTGGTGGAGTCAGCATCCCTGGAGGTGTTCAAGAAACGTGTAGATGTGGTGCTTAGGGACATGGTTTAGTGGGTTAGGTGGTGTGGGTTGACGGTTGGACTTGATGATCCTTGAGGTCTTTTCCAACCTTAATGATTCTATTCTCTTCTATGATTTATCTTATTTTGTTCTCTTTACCTTATACATTGTTATTATTCTTCTAACAAAATATACATTGAAGATCATTACAAGGTTTGGGTTTTTTTTACTTCTTGGATGTATATCTGCTACTTAAGTCTTCATAAAGCATCAGTTTATTCTTTCAGGCATGTGACAATGAGAAGAACGTTGTATTCCAAGGTTGGGCTTAAGATTTACCACGTGATTTTACAAATCCACTCTTTTAACGATAAGCTAGAGTGATATTATTAAAGGCTGTTCTTGTTGTCTGGGGTGAGAGGATTTTTATCTCTGGCATCAAATGCAGGTTTTTAGTTTCTAAAGGTAGGTGTTTTTACCCTATGTTAAGGAAGAGTGAATTCTGAGAAGCTGTTTTTTTTCCTGCTGTTCCCACTGTAGTAGTAATATTAGCTTGTATACTATATGCAATTTTAAAGTATTTACATTGCATACTGTATACAGGATACATTATTAAGCACTGTATCATATACCTTTTTTCCTTTTTGATAAAGAGCTTCAGATGAATTAATGTACAATTTGAAATATTTTATAATCTTCTTAGTTTGAGTGTTTGCCTCAAGAAAGCGAAATGACCATTTAAGAGGCTTCAAGTCTCTTTTCTTCCTGTATATTCAGAACCATATCACAAAGACTGGGAATGAAATGCCCTGGAAATGTAGGGTGAGGAAAGAAAAGAAGCAGAATTTGTTTTACCTGCACGATAGAGAGACCAATAGGTGTAGAAGTCGAAGAAGTGATTAATTTCAGAAAAGACAAAGAGTTCTTAAGGGGAAAATGATTGGGTGCTATTTAGGCAGAACAGTTTGTGTGTTTTCTCTGAGAGGCTTTTCTAACAACTTAGAGTTTAGTGTGACTGACAATTTAAAAGTAGCATTCTGCTGTGGCAGTATTTTTTCTGGAGATCCTTCCTCTTTGGGATGTTTTTGTATATAATTTCTAATTGACAGCATTGTCTAACTGAGGTAGACACATCAGTGGTTGCATTAGTTTCTTTTTTTTTTTTTTTTTGTTACTGAGCAGGTGAACTCCGCAGCCAAGGCCATTCTGATTTATCTGTTGCAAGGACGATTAGTAATGGCTGTATTGACTTGGAACAAGTTTATTGAGGCCCTCTGTCCCATCGTTCCTGTTTTACAGGTACTTCTAAGTACTTTAATCTAAATTTGATGTATGAAATCATGTAAACAACAACACTGTCATGTTAAACAACAAACAGAATATTCACCTAAGTAGCAGGTGGAAGATAGATTAGCAGTAAGATACCTACAGGCTTGTTTTATCGCATATCAAATGGAGAAATGTTTTACAGGGGTCCTAATAACACTCAAAGTTACTACTTTGAATTTGTAGACAAATTTTAGCCTGGTATTAGTAGAATGTGAAACTTTCAAATGTTGTAGTAGAAATCAGCAAGTATTGACTGGGACTTAAATGGTTTGAAGACATGAGTGGATAATCCAAGTATAGATTAAAACATTGCACACTTTTTAAAATTAGCTAATAATTATTAGAATGTCCCACATATCTTACATTTGAAAATTGTAGCTCCTCTGTAATGATTATGTAGTTTTCTGATCAAATATGCTCTCAATAAATAGCAATAGGTGTAAGCTGTATTTTATGTATATTTTGCTGTTTGTTTTTTTGGTTAGTTTCCGATATTATAGAAGTATCAACAGTCAGCATTATCCTTAGACTGTAGTCTTCATACCTGTAACAATATGCAAATTTTCTTTTTGTTGTCTTTACTCTTGGCTTCATCTAATGGGAACTTTTGCCTTTCTCAGTCTGATTTTCAGTGTAATGGCTCCATCCAAATTCTTTATTTTTTTTTTCTCTAGTGCTAGAAATTTCTTTTCTATGATCTGACTCTGGTCTTCCAGATTAGGTATTTTTCTGCACCTATCTGGTGTCTGTTTTCCTTGTTGTCTGTTTTTTTGCCTTATTTCTGTCTTTTGTTTAACTTAGCTAGTACATCCAAGTGTACTTTTTGTCTTTTTTTCTCCAAAAATATCACTCTTGATAGTTATACTTACTTATTTGTATCACTGCTATATATTAATTCATTGCCTGCACCTTGTTATTACCATAAGTTGAAAAAACTGCTTATGTAACTTAAACCCTTGCACAAACTGCACAAAAATCAAGGCAAAAATGTGGAGAAATAGTGAATAAGATTTGCCATGAAACAGAAGGCTCAGACAGAAAAATATGTAGAGGAAATACACTGAGAACTTGAAAGTGGTGGGAGAAAGGTTACTTTAGAACTTTCTTGCTCAGTAATGTCAGCTTTTCTGTGCTGCCCACATACATCTCTTCAATTGATATTCAGTATTAAATAGGTGGGGGTTTAATATAAGCTGTAGGCTAAACATGTAAGAAGGAATTTATCCCTGCTCTATTTTTTGTGAGTTGAATTTTCCTCTAGTCTATAGATGGTAGTGGTTACATACCACAGATACTTGAGCAGAACATACCGGAGTCCTGTTTTACCTATGCATATAAAATGTCTTGTATTTTACTCCGTTAAAATGTTTGCAGTATCATTACTTGACATAACTGCTTCTGGTTTGTCTTAGATATGCATGAAAATGCTTTGACTAAATATCTGAAAATACGTAGGATTTAAGGTTTAGAAGTAATGTTCTTGTAGGGACTGAATTTTGTTTATTGAAATGGAAACTGACCTTGCATAGCAGCATCATGTTAGCAGACAGAAGGTTAAAGCTGTAGGTCGAAGTACCTCTGGGCCACTGAAAAATCTTTATTTTGATTTGTTTACAGGATCATTTATTAATTTTAAAAATTGTTTTTATGGAAGAATCTTAATCTGCAGAAATTGCATGTTTTCTTAAAAGTTATTGCTTTTTTGGGGGGAGTGTTGCTCTTTCCCCACCATCCCGTAGTACCTAAAAGGGGAATTACCTTGTCTGATTTGATAAGGTAGTAAGCAGATTTTTTTAATTTTAGACATTTTTGTTTGTTTGTTTGTTTTAGGGTTATGCTGACACAGAAGATACTCTAGGTAACTGTATCCTCACTTTGAGTGAAACAACCTCTGACAAAGGAGAGGGTATTCTCCCTAGTACTACTAGACTACGGGCCGCTCTGCGTCTTCTGTTCTCAAAAAAGCAGTTGTAAGTAGCTCCCTGTAGCATTTCATCGCATTTTCTAATGATGATGATAAAAATGTCTGCTCTAAAAAACAACTGATTATTATGCAGTGGGTTGTTTTGAAGGGTAGATTTAACCAATACTGAGTTGAGTAAGTGCTTCTCCCCCCATATTAATTTTTTTAAACCAATTAGTTTTTAACTATACAGCTAGTTTTCCAGTATGAGGTCTTTATATATTTATTTTAATTGTTTACTCCTTTAGGGTTCGTTCTATAGCACTTAAACATTTAACATTCCATCTTTTGAATGAGGAAGGGGCAAACTTGAAACGCCCGCATCTGCATGGTAGTGTGCTTTCCAACATTTCAAACTTATTTATTATAGAAAGAGCTATTGAGCTAAAATTGGATAATAAAATGGAGTCAATATTTAAGGTGAGTAAACTCTGTCTAAATACTGTGTCAATGATCAGCTCTTCTACCTGCCCAGTCACTGAAGTTATCACTTTTTGAAGGTTGCAATATTTAATACAAATTGCCTTGATTCATAAAAAGAAATCCATTGGTATATTATTTCCATGTGAACTTAAATGGTAGTTTTTGTGCTACCATATGCAACAATAAGAAAAGAATTCCTTTTTTTTTTTTTTTCACTCTGCAGATACGTTAATAGCAAGGCTTAACTTGAGTACAGAGAGCACAGGCCTACTCTGTTTACAAAAATTTCATTGTGCTTGGGTAGAGTCTGATTTTTCTCACATAGAGCTTGTTTCCCCCAACAAAATCAATTTTTACTGAAACAGGGACAAATAATTTTTAGTATGAAATATTCTAAAACAGATGATAAATTTATGTCTATGTTTTCTTAATACTGCTGTTTTTGCAAAGTGAAAAAAAAATCGTATTTGACCTATGCAAAAATTTACCTCTCTTTTTTTAATCTTTTTTATCATCTCCTGTCCATTCCCCTTCCTTCCTTTACCTTCAATGCTTTCAGATCAAAAACAATATGTTAAACAAATGCTAAGATGCTATCAGAAAAAAATTATTCTGACCACTCATTTATACTTTTCCCCTACATCCTTCAAAAAGTTAGGACCTGAAATTTGGATTGATATGTTGGATTATTTAAATATCTCTAAACCCATTGCAAAGTCAGTCCCCTTCACAGACTTAGAAGCATATTCCATTTCTGTGTAGTGTTGAGCTTTCTGTAGTCCTGTGTAAATGAAGCATTATTTGTTAGAAATATGCTTCTGTTGTACACTAGAAGCTACTGTTATATTCCACAGGATAGGACAACGGGTAATGGTTTTAATCTGAAAGGGGGTAGATATAGATTAGATAGAAGGAATAAACCTTTTACTGTGAGGGTGGTGAGACACTGGAACAGGTTGCCCAGGGAAGCTGTGGATGCCCCATCCCTGGAGGTGTTCAAGGCCAGGCTGGATGAGGCTTTGAGCAACCTGGTCTAGTGGAAGGTGTCCCTCCCCGTGGCAGTGGGGTTGGAACTAGGTGATCTTTAAGGTCCCTTCCAACCCAAACCGTTCTATGACTCTGTGGTTCTATTATTAGAGATTTCTTGCAAAAAGTTTATAACCTAATCCTTTGTTACTGCCTGAATGTGGAATCTAATAAAATACATTCTAATAGGGAATTTAGACCTTTTTATTTTCTGCTTTCTGTTAGGAAATTTGTCTGTTTGCCTTGTTTTATAATAGCATACTGGATGTAAATCTAATATAGTTTTACTTTTAGACAGAAACTGTTGAAAAGCTGTATGACCTCTTGACTTCTGATGCTGTTGACCTAGTTTTACGGAAGTCTGCAGCTGAGCAGCTAGCTATCATTTTAGAAGGTAAAATTGTTCAGAAAAATTGTATTTATGTGCTGGTCATTGTGTGAGCTTTCAGTTTTGTTAGGTTTTCTGTATGTTTCTGCTAAGGGTGCTCTTTGTAGTTTTCATCTATTTTGTTGGACCAGAATTTAAACACTATTGTGGATAATCTACCAAGTCAAATAAAAAGTAGTTATTTGTTGTTATTGCCCTCAAGAAATAGTGCTCTTACTATTTAAAAAAACAGCTCCCTTGGGTAATAAAGGAGTAAGCTGAATTTGGTAGGCTCTATAAGAGCTGTTTTTTCTGCTTTTCCTTTTTAATGTTTGTCAGTTTGTTGATCTGTCCCAGAACTAATGGTGCTGCAAATTTTTTGCTATTACTAGCTCAGATACTCAGTTCTGAGTGAGGGAGGTGATGGTCTATATAAAAGAGATGTATATTTTTGGCAGTCTTGTATTTTAATTAGGAAAGTTAATTCTATAGATTATACAGGCTTGATAAAGGTATTTCATACTTAGTGAAGTATTTCTTCTTCCATTTTGAGTTAGCCTAAGTAGTAACTACACTTAACATGTATTGAAATGTCATTTGTGTGAATGAGGGTTCAGTAAACGCAAGCTAAACGTTCATGATTATACCCTCTTTCAATATCAAGAGGCAGATTCCCTGTGGCATTTCATCTAATATGTTTGCAAGGAAAGCATTCCTACTTTTACTCTTTATGATTTAAGCTTCTGATCATAAATCTGCATCACAAGTGTTTTTTTTATAGTTGTGTTGATTGCATGGGGAAAAATTATGAATTCTGTTAAAGAAGATCTGATTGAATTAAGATGCAAATAAGCAATCTTGCACAGAGCATTATTTGACTCTGTGCAGGGTTATAACTGTAGAGTTTCAAACCAGGATGTTTGTCCTCTACCTACTCAAACTCTGATTCAAGTATGTTTTCTTCAAGGAACTCAAATCCTGATGATAGATCATAAGTTTTTCACCATGGGAAGGTGAGGTCTTAGATAATATTAACGTTTTTTCTTGACAGAAAAAAGATCACAAAAATGTGGAAATGTCTACTTTGTCTCATAAAATACGTATACTTATGACTCCCAGAGTTTTCAGGTGTCAAAAGATGATATGAAGCATAGCATAGGATGAAATTGTAAAGGAAAAAGTGCAGGACAAGTTTCATACAAAGGATCACTTTGTAACTATTTAAAAAAAACCAACAAACCCAACCAATCCAAATGACATAGCTTTTTTGTTGTTGAGCGTTCTTAAACCAGATGCTCTGAAGGATGAGATGAGTGGAAAATACTCTCATGGTGATTGAGTAAATACCATTTTTAGTTCCATTAAGCTGTTGAAGACTTTTTAAATATTACAAGTGAAATCCTCATTTGACTGAAATTGAGTTGCACTAGGGATCACTGTAATTGTGGAACATAGAGCTCTCATGGGAGGTTATGTAAGATATTTAACAGTCTACTATTCAAGAGGCTACTGTAGTCAAATAACAAGACTTGGAGGAGGCTTGCCTTGGTAGAGCAAGAGCTGTACTTGTTCTGTTGATTGGCGGTTTTAGAAACTTGTTCTCAACAGCAAGAGTTTGTGATCTTGCAGAAGGAAGCTTAAGCTTAAACTGGTGCAGAAACAGTGATTGTTACTATCCTGTGTTTTTCCTACAGATACCAGAATGCATGGCATTGTGAAAAAGTTGGGTGTGATAGAAAAGATTTTGGCTTACCTTAATGAATATATACATGTGGATGGCAAGGTAAATCTATTGTCACAAGTACTTTTGCAAGCATTGCACGACATGGCAGTAGTAACATTCTTTTTCTGCACTTTTAGCCCTAATTTTTTGTGCATTCGTTCTGCACAGAATACAAATGCTTAATAACAATTAGTAATTGCAATATGTATTTTTTTTTTATATTTTTGGTAATGCTAAGATTCTCTTGATTAAAGAAGTTTGGTTTGGCTACCTATGAGAATAGCTAGCCAGAGAACTAACTGTGTTTGGTGTGGTTCTGAAATATACCAGAACTCCCCTGAACCTTTCTCAGCATAGACAAAAAAAAAAATTAATGACCTTAAAGTGCTATATTGTGTATTATAGTCTCTAAACTCTCCTGAAGCAAATTATAATTAAAAATAAGATCGTATTGTAAATGAGAATCAGTGTGTCAGATTGAGTTTCAGGCATGAGTTGTTTTCTGACCAATAGATGATCATCTCACCAAGGAGGGTCTTGGGAGATAAGATCACATTTAGAGTTGAGTGTATATTTGTTGTAGATGACCAATCTTTCTGTTTTTGTAATATGTCTAATCTGATGCTTGAGTTTTTCTGAAATTCATTATTTGAAATAATTTTATTCAAGCTTATTTAGGCTGTAAGTTGCTCAACATCACTTCACTGGATAAACTTCTTGCCTATTTCCTAGTTTGCTTGCATAATATTGTTATAGCAGTCGAGCAGTCCAAACCTTGAGTTATTTTAAGAAACTAAGAATTTTTGTATAATAATTATTTCTTTCTCAAAAATGTACAGGAGAAAGGAACTGCTTGATACTTAGTGGAATTCCTGTTATTTTTCAAACTAATGGCAATTGCATTCTTCTTCGGTAATGGGAATTTTTTTTTTTTTACAGATTATCAGTATCTAAGATTATTTTATCCCTGTAGCACTGAGGAATGTCTAGTCCAGTTTATGATAGCTTGATATGAGTACTTTTGTAAACCACTGAAACCCAGGTGGAGATATTGAAATATTGGGTTCTTGAGGTTTTTTTACCCTTTTTTTTTAATGTTGCTTTTTTTATCATACTTTTTTTAGAGATACAGAGTAATGCAACTAATGTTTTGTTTTGGATAGTGAGTAGATATTAGAATAATTACTTAACAATACAGAAGTACAAGCATGGGAATTATATTACCTTAAGCAGATCCTTCATAGCCAGGTAAGAGTCTAGGATAAACTTTAAAATAGTGTTTTTAGCCCTTTATAAACTTTAGTCCAGGAAGGACACAGGCAACAACTCTGTAGGGACTGTGACACCTTTCTTTTGCATATGTGGCTTGTGGAACATAGTATCTTTATACTAAACAGGATGTTCAAACTTTACATGATGAAAACTGCAGAATATTTTAGAGGAGAAGTCTGAACTTGCACATGCTGAACAATGAATGGTTTAGATTAAGTCAGCAGGAGAGTGTAACCCAACAGCTGTATATGAAATTCCACTTACTCAAGTGCTGGCATTCAGAAATTTGTTTGTTGGCTCTGTTCTGATAGGAGTTTTGGATCTCAAATGCTCTGCTCTGTAAAATACCTGTAAAATGTTTCCTCTGCAGAATAACTAAGCAGTCTTACTCCTGTCTCTTGAACACAACCGGTAGAAGTCCCATCCTAAGGAACCTTGAGTTCAAACTACTTCGCAAGAAAATGAGTTATCCACCAGAACAGATAATAAATGGAGTAGGAGAACTGTTTACCCTTTCTTTGATATAGATTAGTCTACACACAAAGTAGTGCTAGTTTCATTGGGGCAAAGAAAGACCATGCAGGTTTGATTAAATAAGTCATCAGGACACTATCCTAAGGGATTCTAGCCTGGATTCTGGTTCTCCTATCAAATGATTTTTGATTTCATCCTAAAGTCAATAGAAAAGAAAAACTAACAAAAGCCAAACAAAAAAACCTTGCATATTCTTAGAAAACTGGCTACTGAGAAAAGGATAAAGGAAGTAGTAGATGGGAAAAACACCATTTAAATAGACTTTATATATAGCTGTGCAAAAGACTCCATACTTCAATATTTATTCAATATTAAACTAAACTGTATTTGATGATGCAGTTTGCAAAACAAAATTTAAAGACAGAACCTCAGAAAAGCAAAGTAATGGTACTGTGAAAGACATACTGTCTTCTCATTCTTAGGATTAGTGACTTTGATAATATTTTTGGCCACTCACTGATACTTTAACTTTTAGCAAGCTGCTTTCCCTTCTTAAGTTTCCCAATCTGAAAGATTGGACCCAGAAAATAAATGTGATACAATAGGCTATTTGCATGTTAAAAAATTAGTAAGTTTATATGGTTGTAAATATTTGGGGACTTTGGGGATAAATATTTGGGGAGCTGCACCTTCAGCTCGCGTATATGCTTCTTAAAAATATATATTTTGGAAGCAATGTTATAATTGTGTTATGATGTCAAACACCAATAAAAAGATCATCAATTACAAATAAAATAAAACCAGAAGTGAATAAATATTTTTCTAATGGATATGCAGTAATCATCTGGATGAAATGTGCTTGTCTAAGACAGTTCTGGTTTTCTCTACTATAAATAACAGAATACGTTGCTTCATAGCATTATTGTTTTAAGTATATCTTAATCCATTATCCTAATTGTTATCTATATTTTTTTTCTCTGTTCCTGCAGGTTATGGAATCCATAGTGTTACCATGTCTGACACTCTTACGCAAACTTGTGTATGCTGACACGGTTGTTCGTCTGTCCCTAGCGCAGCAATCGTCATTACTGATTTTGCTGTTCAGAGGTCAAGATTCTATTTTGACTTTAATTCATGCATGGAAAGAAAATATGTGAAATATGGTTAAACATTTAATCAAAAGCCTTCTTAAGAAGTTCCTAAAATTTAAAAAGAGAAATCATTGTGTGCTAGTGTTGCCCATATTGTGGCATCTGTTGAAGATATTGGCCAAGTCACTGTGGAAATTAGTTGTTTTTAACCAGTGTCCTTCTATGTAGTATTAAATGTCAATGTTTTCCTAATGCATTTTTAAATGTCTTTATTTTATTCAGTTTCCTTGATACTCCAAAATGATCGTGCTGTTTTAAGTGAAACTACGGTATTGCTTTGTCTTCTGTTGTTTGATGAAGTAGCAAGAACAGAAACGTGGTATGAAAAACCAGTTATTTAATGGCATACTCTGTATATTTTTGCAGTATAAATATTTTGTACCTCAGGGTTAATTTTGTCTACTTTAATTTTCAAAAAACCCTCACTGGTCTGTAATCCATAAATGAAAACTACACAAATCAAATAGCTGTCTGTAAGCATCTTTTTTTAAACTTAATCAGAATTCTTCTATTTACTTTCTCTTATAAGTGTAGCCGTTGTCCTTAAAGCAACAGGTCTCAGTTCACTATATTTTATTGTTTGAAATGTGCATATACTTCAGAGAAAATATGCTTTTAGAATTCATATATCTGAAATATACTGAAAAAATTATAATGCATTTTTTTCTCTAGTAGAAAAAAGGCAATAAACATATGCTTTGGTATGTTATCTTTAATCTTTATGTACAGTACATCTGCAACAAGTATTCTGTATATGTGTGATCTAAGAACTATCTTAATATTGCATTATCATGAAGAAACATATTAATATGAATGCATTAATCAATGGGTTACCAAAGAGCTTACTGGAGGAAAAAATACAGCTATATATGGATAATAATGAAATAAGAAGTGTAACAGTAGTAGAAAGTCAAAGCTTAAAGTAGGGAATAATAGCTATAACTTAATCTCTTGCAGGGCTGATGGCATAACCAGTAATGATACTGCCCCATGTGCCTTCAGTTTACCTGTTGCTGTTGTTAGAAGGTATGTGTGGGTTTTTTTGGTTTGGTTTGGTCTTTTTCCAGTCAACTTTGCTTCTTTCCATCTGCTGTCCTTCCTGAAGGATGGAGGTGGGAGAATGAAGGGAAACATTTGATGTTAAATCCAAAGTTGTCTGCATTTTTAACCATGGGGTTTTTTCTCCAAATCTGTGTTCTCTGAAAAAGAGTTTAAAAAATGTATTTGCTAATTTAGAAGCTTGCTCTATTAGAGCATTTAATTAAAAAAAAAAAAATAAAAAGACCCTACTTTTAAAAAACTATTCTTTTTTTTTCTTTTTTTTTTCTTTTTTTTTTTTTTAATTAGGTATCATCTCCCAGTCAGGATCGCTGCTCATCACGTAGTTAGCCCTTACACTGTTGTGGTGCCATTGTCTTCTGAGTGCTTGAATATGAAACCCGTGTCAGATATGCTTAGGATGGCTTGGAATCTGTCATGGTACCATGGGATTGAAAACCTCTTGCAACTGATAAATTATGAGAAGGAAGCACAAATGTGAGCCATTTTATCTGGATTTTAAATCCTAATATATTTCAATTAAATAGTGTTCCATCAAGTTTAAATCAACTTCAAATAACATTTTAAGTTGTTACTGGTTTGAGAATGCTGTCTTTTTAAACATAAAGGTTCACATCCCAAGAAGCTGTAGATATGTTGTCACTGCTAATGTTTTACCTAAATTGCATTTATACATGAAGTCTAGAACTTGATCCAACTTGATGGTCAGACTAATTTCAAACAATTTTAAACATATTCTTGTTTGGCTGTTTTTATTTGTAGTCATGGTGGTTTTTCAGGGAGCTGCCTGTTTTCACCTTTATAGTTGCATGACTTACTTTTTCTTTCTTTGGGGATTTAAATTTCAAATAATTATTATTTTTAATGGTAATACCAAGAATTATGGTAGATCATGAAGAAAATTCTCTTTACACCCTTTGGTTAGCTCTTGATTAAGCATCATTTCTCTCTTTGAGACTACAGAACACCATGTCTTAGAAGATTCTGGATTTAATAGGACTGAAATATTTGTATCTATTATATCTCTGTCCATCTTGACAGTTTTTCAGTTTTGCTTGTGTCCTTTAAAGGGCCCTAAGAGTTTTAGTAGTAAACAGTGTGGTTCTGACCATTGGAAACTTTGCAGTTGTTGTTTTGATAAATCATTTTCATTTTCAGTTCCCCGAGGCAAAACCAAAGTAATCTCTTAAAAAGAAAATAGGAAAATAGTATAGTCTAAGTGTCCGACATTTACAATAGCATGGAGGAAAAGTTTGTTACAAACAATGTGAATAGTATCTTTCAAGTAACTTTTTGAAAGGTGCCATTTTTCCAAAGAACCCGAACAGCTCAGGCTTTAAGTGTGGTAGAGTTGTTTGTTAATATTATTGGGTTTTGGTTTTTTGGAGGGGGGAAAATAAGGAGGAAAAATGATTGGATAACAAAAATAAGTTTTAAAGGCAATTCATGGTTTGTTTTCTCATTTGAACTGGGAAGTGAAGGAGTCAACACTCACTGAATTTTGTAAAGTTTGTAAATATAACGGCTGTTAATCATTTTTTGTCTTATGCTTTTTCAGATTTTTAGACTCGCTAAAACTATCCTCAGAAGACATTCTTATACTCAAAATAACTCACACAAACTATGGACTGCAGGATTGTTTTAATTCAATCACTCAGGCAGTGTCCCACAGAGATGTTAGGGCTGCTCTCATCAGGCTTAGTTATTTCATTCTGAATGACAGACTTGCATTAAAATACAGTTCTGAGTCTTGTGGAACCACTTTGAAGAGCTTTGTTTGGCAAAAAGCAGTAAACAGGTAAGCATATTGACTACAGAAATCCATTAAAGATTATGATGCTTAAATTGTAAATTTCTTTGTCTTCATATTTGCAAATTTATGGAATTGATTGTCCATGTACCTCTGATTCTGATATATGTATGTGTATATTGTTCCTCATATCTGCTGGAGGGACAAGACAGTAGGGCATAAGAAATCCAGGAGGTTCCTGGAGAGCATCAGTGACAACTTCCTGATCCATGTGACAGAGGAACCAACGAGGAGAGGTGCTCTGCTGGTCTTCATGCATACAAACAAGCAAAGGATTGTTATGGATGTGTTGGTCTAAGGCAGCTTTGACTGTAGTGACCATGAGGTGATAGAGTTTAGAATCCTGAGAGGATGAAGGAGGCTAAAAAGATCACAGTGCTGGATTTAAGGAGAGCAGACTTCAGCCTCTTCAAAGATCTTATTGTTAGAGTCTGATGCGATGAGGTCATGGAGGGAAGAGAGCTCAAGAAAGCTAGTTAATATTCAGTGATCACCACCTCCACACTCAAGAACGGTCTGTTCCGTTGGGCAGGAAGTCAGGCAAAAATGCCAGGAGGCCTGCATGGATGAACAAGGAGCTCCTGGCAAGAGCTAAACACAAAAAAGAAGCCTACAGAGGGTGGAAACAGGAACAAGTAACTTGGGAGGAATATAGAGACACTGCCCAAGCACGCAGAGATACAGTTAAGAAATCCAAAAGCCCACCTGTAGTTGAATCTGGCCAGGGACGTCAAAGGCAAAAAGAAGGGCTTCTGTAAGTACATAGGTGACAAAAGGAAGGCTATGAAAAAGGTGGGCTTGCTGCTGAATGGGGCATGGGCTCCAGTGATGCAGGACACTGAAAAGGCTGAGGTCCTGAGTGCCTCCCTACGACGTCCAGTTGGAAGGCAGTAACTAGCATGTGCCTTAGGGATCAATATTGGGTCCAGTCCTGTTCAACATCTTCATTAATGATTGGGATGATGAGGCAGAGTGCACCCTCAGCAGTTTTGCTTATATTTCAAAACTCGGAGGAGTGGCTGATACATCCCATGTTGTGCTGTCATCCAGAGGGACCACGACAGGCTGGAGAAATGGGCTGACAGGAACCTCATGAAGTTCAACAAGGAATTGCAGAGTCCTGCACCTGGGAAGGAACATCCCCATGCACCAGTGTGTGCTGGGGGCCACCAAGCTGGAAAGCAGCTTTTCAGAAAAGACCTGGGGGTCCTGGTGGACACAAGGTTGAACATGAGGCAGCAAGATACTACACTAGGAGGAGTTTTGCCAGCAGGTTGAGAGAGGTGATCATTTCCTTGTACTCAGCACTGGTGAGGCCACACCTGGAGTGCTGGGTCCGCTTCTGGGCTCCCCAGTGCAAGAGAGACGAGAACATGCTAGAGAGACTCCACTGATGAACCACTAAGATGTTGAAGGGACTGGAACATCTCTCCTCTGAGGAAAAGCTAGTGGGAATTTTTAGACTGGAGAAGACAAGGCTCCCGGGCTGGGGCAGGGAGGATCTTATAAATGTTTGTAAATAACTGAAGGAAGGGTGCAAAGAGGACGGAGTCAGGCTCTTTTCGGTGGTACCCAGTGACAAGACCAAAGGCAATGGGCACGAAGTGAAGCATTGGAGGTTACCTCTGAACATGAGAAAATCTTCACTGTGAAGGTGACCAAGCACTGGCACAGGTTGCCCAGGGAGGTTGTGTAGTCTCCTGCCTTGGAGATACTCAAAAGCAATCTGGATGTGGTCGTGGGCAACCGGCTGTAGGTGGCCCTATTTGAGCAGGGGAGTTGGACAGGTGACCTCCAAAGGTCCCTTCCAGCCTCAATGATTATGTGATTCTGTAATTTACATATACAAAACTTGCAAAAAATTAGTATGCTGTATTTTAAAATTAGGCTTATTTAAAATGCATAGGTATGCTTTGCTATTATTTTTAATTGCTAGTGTTAATAGCTAATTACTTCTTTCTCTTTCCTGTCTGTGGCCCTGTTTGGATTTTTCTACCTTTTACTATATGCAATTCCATATTTACTATATGTAAATACACTTTTAAATATACATAACAATTTTATAATACACAATAAATGTATGCTAGTGTGTAAGTATAATAATATAGTCCATATCTTATGTAAAAAGTATATTTAAAAATAGATAATTTAATAAATATGTATAATATAATTAATATAATTCCATATATACTATATGTAAGTAGATATATGTATTTACTCTATATAATTCCCTGTTTAGTGTGGATGATTCTACATTTGCAGGTGAATTTAGTCCTATTACGCTGAGATCTTAAACTTGCTTTTAATGTGCTACAAGTATCAAAGTAAATATTTTTGTTTGCATTGCAGGTTTCTGCAAGTGCTTCCAGCTTCTGCAGAGGATGAGAAGCTTTTAGTAGACGTCTTAAGATTTTTAAACAAATTGCTTAAAGAGCAGAGGTCAAGTTTGGAGTCAAACCATCTAAAGTGGATCCTGAAATCATTGCTTAAAAATGTAAGAATATACCTAAGAGGTCAGCTGTAGACTGTAAGAAATTATGTAACTGTGAACTGGTTGGCTGGTTTGTTTCTGGTGAGTTCCTCAAGGAAAACAACTTATTTCAACAAAAGCAAGAAATAGAAGATCTTGTGGTGTTAATGTCTACTACTTTGTGGTCAGTGCTACGGTTTTTGTGTTTAGGGAAGTTAACTTTGAACAACAGTAATTTTCCTTCTCTCCTTTACTTGTTATATGAATTGATTCTCTAAACTCAAATAGTATATTTGCTAAAAGCAAACAACATCTACCTGTGTGTGTCTTGCTCTGGTATGGTTAACTATGATAATGTGATTGTATAGTGGCAAATAACTATCGTTAGTTGTGCAGAGCTCTATATATGCATATAACTATATATACTTATGGTTAGCTACATAACTATACATATATATGTGTGCGCATACGTATGCAGCTGTATAGGGTATGCTTAGCTACATAACTACGTACATATTATCTATGTAACTTAAAGGATGAAGCTCCATAGAGGTGTGTTGGAACCATCTGTATGGCAAAGAGATCTAAGTGAACATTATATGTCTTGCAGTAAGAACAAGAACTGAAAGTTATGACAGAAGTTTTTGCTTTCAGTGGGTCTGTCACTTCAGTATTGATTTTAAATGGTTATGTTTAAGTAAAATATTTTTCTAAGCATGAGGAAGGTGTTATATGAGCGTACAGTTCAGTTACTGTAGCTAAAATGCGTGTCTAATATTGAAAGAGTGCAATTTTTTCTTTTCAGTTTTTCTAGACTCATGTGTTTTCTATTTGAGAGATCCATTCTATCCCATAATGTTTATTTAAGATGTGTAAAATTATAAAGTAGGAAATGAACATCATAACACATCATAAAACAATTTTATTATATTTGTCAAAATATAATAATTCAGTCTTACTCTGTAAAAACAATAGTTAAATGCCAAAAAAGAAAAGTGATGGCTGCAGTTTTAGAAGTTTACAAAGTACTATTCTTCACAAAGCAAGGGTGTACTGCCCGCATGCAAGATCATTCGTGGTCTTACAAAGGATATAATATGTTAAGTACAGTGTGCATGCGCGTGCATTTTCCCATTTTAAAATACAGTCTAAAATTTTAGAAAATAAATTCTAGTAGACTTGATTTCAATTACTTGTAGAATTCAGGTACTTCAAGTTGTATAGCTAATGAGGAATCCTATAAATGGCCCATTCAATAAATTAATATAAAAATCTTTATATCAAATGATTTTAAGTCTTTCAAGCAACTGAGGCATACAAGGTACATCTTGAACTAATATTTCTGCTATATGTTTTTTGTTTTTTGTGATCTATTTTTTGATGGCAGGTTGTTGCTGTGTATAACTTTGACTTTTCTTTCATGCTTCAAAATACAATGTATCGTGGCTTAATGCCAGGAAATTTTAAAGGCCTTAACAGTATATTCTTTTATTCAATTTAGTAAATTCAAGATTCAAGTAACTGGTAATTATAGGAATTTTTTACCGTGCTTTTTACAGAATACTTTTTAGTAAAATGATCATGGAATTTGTTTTTTATAACGTGTGTGTTTTGTAAGCTCTCAACAGAAAAATGGCTTTAATGTGGGTATTAAAATAGGATTTAAGCAATGCATTATGTGACTGTACTGTTATTCTTTTCTTTTAGAAGCCAAAATCCCTTTTGGGCCTCCTAGTGCGACCAGAATCCCAAGCGTGGGATGAAATAGATGAAATACAGACTGCTGTCAGGCAGCAACTGGATAAAGAACTCATTCGTCTTTTTAACACGTTGTTATTTTGTTCCATGTCAGTGACTGACAGGTACAGTGTAAATGGACCTACCTGTGTAATTCTGATTGAGTATCATGATACCTACTGCTGCTGTATCTCGGTCAGAATTTGAATGTAATTACATCATGACTCAGTCATTTTAAACTGTAAAATGGAATATACACCTCTTGAAGTGAAGTTCAACATTAGATAGGCCTTTTCAGAGTGAGATTAGGAAATTAACTAGGAAACATGTAAGGGTAGGTACTAGTGGTCACTTTTTCAGCAAATGATAATTTGATTGCAAGGAGAAGATGAGCTTTAACATGCTCCTTAATCATTAGAGTTATATCTCATTTGTCCTTTTTTGGTTAAGCAGCTCTGTTATAATTGGATGCAATATTATGTTCTCAGAACCTGGGTGAAACTAGAAATGTCAAATTTAATTCCATGTTATTCTGTGCATAAGACAATAGTAACTAATTGAGATGCTGAGACTCGCAGACTAACAGTAAGAAGAATGAGGCGTAAAATGATTTTTATGTAGCTTGATGTTGAGAGTCGTTGGTTTTTTTGTTTTTTTTTTCAATCAAACCAGAGAGGGCTTGGAACTTGCAGGCTGTTTCAGAACTGAGCTGGCTCTGAAGCTGCTACAATGCTTAAGGGTAACAGATGCACCACATTTTTATGGGCTACCTTCACTGGAGAGAACATTACAAGGAATGGTTCATGTTACTGCACTTCCAGACTGGAGTACCTATTCTTCTGCAGTTGAACCTGTCACAATTTGTAAGAAATATTTAACAGGTCTTCTTGAGGTAAGTAGCTTATGTTATAACTTAGCTTTTAGTTTGAATGCTTGTAAAGTACTGTGTAACTAATGACATCGTTATTTGTAGGATGTACTTTTAGTGAATATTGCCACTAGAAATAGGTGTGGAAAAGATGCTTTTTTTTCTGCTAAATAGCAAAAATATGGAGACTAGATTGGTGTGTATCTGTACTTGAGATGATACTTGGTTGTATTGTGTGCCTTCATCCCCTGTTTATGAGGTACTATAAAGTGACTATAGTTTAGGCAAGATAAAAAATAGATGTGTTTTTTTTAGTAAATGAAACACAAAGAGGAAAAATACAAGATATTCTCCCACAGGCAAAGTCCATGTGTGAGAGGTTGTCTGGGGAAGAACAGTAACTCATTAGGTAGGTTATTAGCACAGAGAAACAAAAGAGGTAATTCAAGATGCTGAAGTTGTTGTGAGGCCAAAATTTAATTCTTGTTTTCAGTGTTCTTATTTGTTTGCTAAGTCCATGGATGTGATAGACAGCTAGTTTTTGCTCCTAAAATTACATCTTTTGAAAACTCTAGTCTTCCTAAAACTGTAGGAAAAGCATAGCTCTGTCTTTCTGATTGTTTTACAGGTATTCAGTAATGTAGGTACATTTAGAAGTTTTCTTTTTAGTTTCAAATACTAAAATGTATTTGTTGCATTGGTAGAGGCTTGAAAAAGTCTCAGAGTAGTTTTAATTCCTTTGTGATTCTCAATAATATGAATAGTAACCAGATGAGTGTGTGGAAAGTTTATATACAGTTGATAGTCATATTTGCAATGAAAAATGTTATAGTGTTTTAGGGGGAAGTCTTAGCTTGACAAGATTTCTTGAGAAGAAATAAATATTTTAGAGCTATTTGATTAGATGAGTTGTATGGTTTGAAGTCTAGACTAAAAAAGGCACCAAGGTTGTAGATGTTGTCTTGCAAAAGAAATACTATTACTGGACAAAATATTTGCTCAGAGAGTTTATTTTACATTATGATCCAGTCGCCTCTATTTCTGCTTATTAGAATTTGTTATAGAAAGCGGATATATTTATTCCAATTCAAATCACAAGAAAAGTTATAAATGACCCTTTTTCTTGAGCACAGAATTTTGAAAATAAATGATATTTTTAATTCCAATCATAGCATAGAAAGTGGGTACAATAGATGAACTGTTTCCTTCAAACCCAAACTTTAGTGTTTCTATTAAATATTATACCTATAAAACTTGACTGCATTTTTAATTTGAAGAAGCAAATAAAAACCACTGAACTTCAGAATCTAACCATATAGGAAACCATCGCATCATCAAATGTCTCATAAATAAATAAATTCTTAAAATTCGGCTAAAAATCTGCCATCTTTTCATAAGTTTAGATTATGGTTTAGTAGTGTGTATGACAGTTTGTACTCTACCTGTATACTTCTTACAGCAAAGCTACCATGAACTTGTACCCCTGTTCCTAGGTCATCTCATCGTTTTATGTTGAATGGGGAGGAAACGCCATGTCCTTCATGGGAAAAGGTGTTACAAAAAGCGCAGTTCTTTGCTTGCTTCACTTATCTCATGAAATGATGGCTCAAGCCAAGGATACAGTGAGTGTATTACAATTGTTCTTGTAATTTATGAGGGCTATGCACAGATATATTTTAACTGATAAAGTTAAATGATAGTTTTTTGAATATGGTGGTGGAAGATACCATATATGTACACAGATAGTAAAAATAAAAAAAAAATCTGGTAGTCTTATTTGCTATATGCTGTTAGATAAATGGGTAGGATATAGTATACAAGAAAGCTGAAGATTCTGTTCTAGCCTTATTCTGCAAATAATTCTGTGGACTTAGAAAGGTCTTTCAGAATAAGGTATAATTTTCTTTCTATAAAAAGTGAGAAATAGGATTTTGTGTAGGCTGAATAAATTTAAGGATTCATAACATCATTATTTTTTCAGCCTTATACAGATAACAGGCTTTCTAACATGTTTACACATACATGTGTGTATTCTTTCACATATGTGAATGTATACGTACACGTGAAAGAATTGATTGTCTCACTTATAAAAGGAGCTATCATTACTTACTAGGAAAATTCATATCTGTGCTCTGTGTCCATGTAAATATTTTGAGAGCTAAATTTTTGAGTGTTTAGAAAAGGCCTTCATCCTGAAGCAGTTAAAGCAAGTTCAATCAGTCTAATCATTTTGGAGAATTGAAATTCACTCTTCTTAATATCTGTGATAGCCACAAGTGAAAACTTTTCAGTATGAATAAGCACACATGCAACTAGAAATAGCTGTGTACCTGCTTCTCTAAATTCCAGATATCTGTTTCTACAGTTCTGTACTCCTCCTTCAAGATATTAAGTGCTGACGAAGTTTATTAAAATTGCAGGAGGACAGAGTATTAAGTACATTGCAGGAAGACTAGGGCCTCCAAAGAACTAGATCATAAATGCACAGAAAAAAGAGTCGACTTGAACTGATTTTTTTTTTTTTTAATATCAGTCTCATGGCATAATATGTATAGTAGCATATGATAAGTGGCATTTTTTCGTGGCTATAAATTGTAATCTGCATGTACACCAGTGTTAATGTCTAGACTGTGCTAATAATTTGTATTCTCAAAGAAATTTTAAATCCTGTTTGTTGTTTACAGTCACGTGATTTAGTGTCAAATCTTATGGAAACAGAAATATAAAATTAGCCTTCTTACTCTGTACAAGCAGTGTTATACAATTAAAAAAAAAAGTAACTTAAAATGTACACTCTAATGACTTGAAATTAAAACTAGTTAAAGCAAATTATTATTTTACTCAATAGAAGCACTGTGAACCATTATGGTTCTTTGTTATTAAAAGAACCACCTTGTTAAGTTAGACATAAGATCCTTTAGCTCATACGGATGGACAGATGTTATTTGTGGATGTTTGTAGCAGTACATGAGAAAAGAGCTTGTACTTAGGATGTACTAGAATTACTGAAATGTTTTGTTGGTTTGCTATGGTATAATTTCACTGGTTGTGGTTTGCTGACCTATATTTTGTATTTCATTTTGTATTTTAATGCCCTCCCTCCCCAAATGCAAAGATTGTAAAATACTGTGCTTTTTGTTATTAATATTGTATGTATTGAGAAAATACATGCAAAATAAGCTGCTCCAAATGAACCATCGGTCATCTACTGTGTAAAAATACAGAGGACTGAGATGGTCAGAAAGCACATACATAAAATTTTAGGTATCATGATTCATTATGAACTTAATGCATTGTTTGAGCAGTGCCGTGGTTAAACAGAGTATTTTGCAGGTATGTGGTTTTTTGTTTTGTTTTGTTTTTTAACCTGAGCTAAAGAAGTTTGCAAAGTCAAGTATTATTTCATGGGATCTGCAGGTAAGTAGTATGTGGTAGTCTGCAAGACTTTATTTAATCACATGGCAGGTGCATGAAGAAAAAGAATGAATTATGATCAGATAAATAATTTCATGTTCTTATGGTAGTTTTCTGCATGTGTTTAATATAAGAGAGAAAGACCGATATTAATAATAAAAAAAAAAAGTAAGGAGTAAATTTTGAATGGAAATAATTATCCCAGTATTTCAAGTAAAATATTTAATCTCCTTTTAGTACTGCTGACCTAATTCTATGAAGAAGCCAGAAATTTAATTTTATTCAGTAGGTGAAGTCAGCAGGTTAAATACGTGTTTATAGAGGTAGAATCAAAATCCTCTTCCTGGAATATCAGTGTTGTGTGCATTTAAAGTGTTTTAGTATGTAATTGGTAGCTCAGGCTGTTGGTAGACTGGCATGGCATTGGAAGATTTATAAAATAATTTCTTATTTTCTGTTTTTAATCAGGACTGGATATCTCTTTGGTCTTTGCCTTACGATAATGGTGAAGAACAAGTTCTTTCTCAGCTAGGTCTGACATGGCTGATTCCTTTATGGGTAGATAGAGACCCTGAGGTTAGTTAATGCAATGTTAAGTTGGTATCTAATTTTGACCCTTAAGTATTTGCAAAATTTTTGTTTCATTAATTAATTTAATTTTATTTTATTTTTATTTTATTTATTTAATACTGAAACTACTGTTTTGGATTATTTATAATATTACAGACTATATCCTAAAAAAGGTTAGAATAGAGTAAGGATAATGTTTCTATATAAACATATTCTGAGAAATCCTTCCCTACATCTTCAGTCTTCTGTGCTTTCATTAGTCACTCATGATCATGATTCATAGGCATTTTTCATTGACATTGCTGTTACTTACCTGTAAAGCAGAAATACTTGCATGAACTACAAATTTAGAGCAAAAGTATTTGATGCAAATCTGTTAAATTATATGAGTTTTCTAAATGGAACTATTTTTAAGTGGTAAAGTGTGAAGAATATTGAAGACCATTGTAGTATTTTTAAGTATTCAAAAATCTGTTTTATGGATTCTGTCATTTTTACGTATACTTAGTTGTAACTCTGAATATAGGGCCAGAGAAATATAGGAAAAGAGGTTGTTACTTTTTAAATTATTCCCTTAAGCTCCAGATTCAGTTGATGCAACTTAATTAGTAAGACATTTTAAAAATTATTACAGTAAGTAATATCACTTTATGTTGTGCTTCTATGTACTAGGTCAGATTTACAGCACTTGGAATAGGATCAGCTCTTACCTCTCTTGAAACAGGATGTATTGCTTTAGCAGAAAGTTGCCAGAACATTTCAGGAGGGCTGTGGGGAACGGTGATAAACATCCTTCTGGACCAGTCTGAATGTAGCATGGTACGCAGGGAGGTAAGTTTGTTATGTCCTTCTGCTGTCTTAGACTGACAGGTTTTTTTTTCATTAAGGAGAAGAGTTTTTCTTTTTCTAAATTCTATATATCTATTTTCTGATGCTCCATAACACTTACTGCTTTGTAAGTTAAATATTACCTAACTAAAATAAATGTTTAACTTCTTATTTAGAATTACTAAAGAAGTAACAATTAGAGATTACTAAAGTAAAAGCAGAAATGATCTAAACAATACAAGTGAATGCATGAAAGCTCCTACTCAGGCAAATAGGTTGCTGAGGCATAACAAATTAGCCCAGATGTTAATGGCTGTTTTGTTCCATTTATGAACAGTTTGGTACAAACTCATCACCTGATCCATACTAAATATCTCTTCATTGCAGACACGAGGTAATCTAACTTTCCTAGGCACTAAGGTTTATTTGTGAGAACCTGGAGTTTGTGCTCTGGTAGAACAGCCCACAGGGCTGTATAATACTATTTTTTAACTGTGTACATGTTTTTTGCAACTTTTTATCAACTCTAGTTGTAAGGGGTTTTTTTGTTTTCCAATGACTAAGAAAGAACAACTGTGACAAATAGTGGGTTAGTTTCTTCCCAGCTCTGTTGCTCAACTAATTACATATTCCAAAGTAATTTTTTGAATTTATTGGTGCAAAATGCTTTTGAGAATCCATGCTTCATTGTTCTATTTAACTTCCAAATCATTTTAGAAGTCTCGTAACAGACTTGACTAAAGATTGACAAAATATGAAAAACGTAGTTTCAATCCACCTACATATGCATGTGAAATGTTTGTAATATAAATTAGAAAAACACAAGCTATGTATTTATAAAGGAAAATATTTGGAACACATGTGCTTGTATGTCCTAATGAGTCCCCCACATTGTCCCAATTATTTTATAATTAAAAAAAAAGTACATGAGGAGAATAGCGTGAAGGGTCTTAAATAGTTGTCCAGGTTTTTCTGCTTGGGTTTTTTTTCCAATACTTGTTATGTAATGCTTATGCAACAGGATTGATTGAACTGGAACAATGATGAAGATATTTTATAAAATAATAAATTTGTTTCCTAGTGATTTCTTTTCCATAACTTCCTTGTCTTTTTTTCTTACCAGCCTTCTCTTGTGCCATCCCCCACTGACATCTGTTCCAGGTGAAGATTGAGGGGTTTTAGGTTATATCCTTCTAATTATTTTTTTTCCCAACATGAACATGAAAACTTTTGGTGTTTCTACATATGTCTAAAGCAATGGAATAATATGTAGACTGTGCTGTTAGATCTGATGTGGTTTTTTTGAACTGGGATGGCTAGATGACAATATTGATGCTTTCATTTCTTTCAGGCTGCTTTTATTCTACAAAATCTCCTTGTGATTCCAATCCCTACAGAAGATGTGAAAGTTTGTATTTGGCAAGTGAGTGACTGTTACATTTGATGAGAAAAGTCATGATGTCACAGAGAGATGTTATTTGCTATAAAAATTTATGTCAGTATACCCATGAAATATAAACTTAAAATATTACATGTCGGAGGTGACATTTTGGAAAGAAAATATGAATAGACAAACTTCTTTCAAACTTCCAGCAAGCTCAAGAAAAGAACCAAAGTAATTTTGTATATGTGTTGCATTTCATGACTATAGTATCTTTGGGCTCCTGGGCAATTTGCTTGCTTACATAGTCTTATTAACATTTTAGGATATAAATTGGTCATTTACTTGGGTGTAACGTGATTTGAGGTGTATAAGGAAGAAGAAATTATGAGCATGTGTTGTTTATAAAATCTTTTGAAAGAAATACGTAAGTGATGAGAAACAACCCTTTCCAAATCAAGATGAAGCAGCTTCTTGCTTAAGTCAATTTAAATGCTTCTTAAAAACATACCCCTCTGCTCAAAGCAAGGTGAACTACAGTATGTTGCTCAGGGTTGTGTCCAGTTAGGTTTGAGCATCTCGAAGGATGGAGACTCCACAACCTCTCCGGGTGACTTGTTCTGACTGTCATCACAGGGAAAAGGTTTTTTCTCAATTTTAAATAGGATTTCCTGTGTTTCAGTTTTTGCTTTTTGCCCCTTGTCCTGTCACTGGGTACCGATGAGAAGAGTCTGTCTCACTTTGCTTTCTCCCATCAGATATTTTTGCAAACTGATAAGATTCCCTGGAGATTTTTTCAGTTCTGATCTTGAGTCAGTCATCTCATGTTACTTTCAGCAAGTCTGGTTCATTTTACATACAGATCTTGGATCTTAGTTCCCCATTTTTCACTTTTTTTGTTGCCTTGATACCTATTCTTTCTATCTGTCTTGCTCCTTGCAAGATGTGAGATCATACCTATATGGGAACAGTGGTACAGTGTATGTTCTTTTTGAAGAAATTTGCAGATGCAGCCATATCCTGTTTTATCTGTTCCTTTCTGCAAAAGATCAAGTTAGTGCTGAAAATAGTGCTCCTATTTTACGAGGATAAGTTATCTGTGATTCAGCTGCACCCAAAATCAATTATGCTGTTTCTTGCAGAGCTGCATTTTACAGTATGTCTTATCTTTCTTTTACATCTGATCATAAAGGAAGATGTTCTAGTAATCTTGGGAATAAATCTTTGAATTCATAATAACAGGAGATTTACAAGGGACAGGTACTGTAACTTGTCAATATAAAGTATGAAAAGTTGCTTTAGTCTTTTTAAACATTTCAGTGACTATGGTGAGGTGACAGAAATTGAATCCAGTTGTAGAGTTCTGGATGAAATCCAGTGCATTTTAATAGAAGCTTTGAGTCAATGTGATTCTTATTAAGAAGTGCAATTTAGTGGAAATTGCTCATCACTTAAGTGTTTGTGCTGAAAGATATTGTCAAGCAACACTTTATGGTAACCGGTAAATTAAAACTGTTGAAAATAAAAACAACAATTAAAATTGTAAGATACTACCAGGATCAAATTCTGTATTTCAGAGTTACTTTTTTTCCCTTGCACTGAAATGCACTGAAATGCACTGATACCCCCGTATCATGGGCTGCATCAAAAGAAGCATGACCAGCAGGTCGAGAGAGGTGATTATTTTCTTCTACTCCATTCTTGTGAAACCCCACCTGGAGTACAGCCTTCAGCTCTGGGGCCCCTAACACAAGAGGGACATGGACCTGTTGGAGCAAGTCCAGAGGAGGGCCACAAAGATGGTCAGAGGGCTGGAACACCTCCTGTATGAGGACAGGCTGAGAGAGTTGGCATTGTTCAATCTAGAGAAGAGAAGGCTCTGGGGCTACCTTGTTGCAGCCTTCCAGTGCTTAAAGGGGGCCTACAAGAAAGCTGGAAAGGGTCTTTTTACAAGGGCATGTAATGATAGCACAAGGGATAGTTGCTTTAACCTGAAAGAGGGTAGATTTAGATTAGATATTAGGAAGAAATTCTTTACTGTGAGGGTGGTGAGACACTGGAACAGGTTGCCCAGGGAAGTTGTGGATGCCCCATCCCTGGAGGTGTTCAAGGCCAGGCTGGATGAGGCTTTGAGCAACCTGGGCTAGTGGAAGGTGTCCCTCCCCATGATGGGGGTTTTGGAACTAGATGATCTTTAACGTCCCTTCCAACCTAAACCATTCTGTGATTCTATTAATTCTGTGAATAAGATGATTTGTCTGTTGACTTTAATTCAAGCAGGTTCAAAGGAGACTTGTAAGTGGATCTGGGTGAATAGTAAGATTAATGTACCATAGCCAAAGTAAAACATTATCATTCTATCCCTTAGGCAAATAGGACTGAAAAATGAAAGGCTGTTTGTAGGCCAGTATCTTCATGAGAATGTCTACAGTGTTGCTGTTATCTAGTAGATCTGCTTTATAATAATTCATTTTGCTATGTTACTCTAAAGAGTGGCATAGGAAAATTTTTGTCATGAGTAAAGTCAACCTGTATAAAGTATTCTAAGGCTGCAACATACTGTGTTGTATGAAGATTGCTGAAGTCAGAGCACTTTATGAATGTAATTTATAACACTTTCAGGGCTCCTGTTGTACAATAAAGTCTCTGGCATAGCTTTTTAAACTGGCAAAGAGAGTACTGGATAGCAGAATTTTGACTAAATTTAACCAAATTTCTAAAGTATGCATTTGTCATAGTTGATAAGGTCTAAATATGTTGCTGACAGTGCACGAGTGCAGTTTTATAATTTGTTGTAAACAGTTTACATGAAATACATTCTTCTTCAAACTGTTTAATTCTGATATCTGATTCTCCATTAATTGACAAATAGGGAAAATAATCTGTTCATATATTACAGAAACCAAAAATAATGAGCAGGAGCCATTCAAAACTATAGCTGTATCTTACCCTGTAAAACAAAATAGTTTTACTGTTTCTACTTGATCTATTTTTTGTTTTGTTTTGTTTTCTTGGAAAGTAAGCTTGTATTCAGTGTAGATGGAAGGGTTGGGGGGGATCTAGAGCCTCTTGGGGATAAGTAGTTTTTCAAATTACTTATTTGCAGTTTCTACCTCTACTGTCTCCTGACTGCCAAAGAAAGTTTATAATTAACACCGATGACTTTTATTTCCATTACTTTAATTTCTTTTTGAAGTATTGCAAGATATTTCCTAAAACTGCTTTGCAGAATGTAATTGGTTTGAATTTTTCTCAGTCTGGGTTCTCTTTCTGAATAACATTTCTAATTTTTATGGTCACTCTAAAACAGGCTATGTTGTAGCTTAATAAAACTTGTTTTCTTCTGTTACCATAGAAAACATTGGAGAAATATTGTCACAAAGGTAGTCAAATCGAACTGTTTATTTGAAATAAGGCTATGAAGTCTTTCTTCTCAGGTGTAAATTCACTTCTATAGAAAGTTTTCCCTGAAGTCAGTATTTAAAAAAAAAAAAAAAAAGGTCTGAAAACCATTCTTCAAAGAGAATTTCTTTCCTTTTCTGTCTTGTTTTCTAAATAAATCTTTTATCATAGTAGATTGACATGAATAGGTGTAGTATAATGGCAGTATACTTTAGAAAAGGATGACGTTTTCAAGATATTTTATCTTAGTATGAGTGTGCTCTTGTTCTAAAGAAAACTTTTGCTTCAGTTGATATCTGTAAGTAGAATTAAATGAGAAATTAAAATTGTGAAGACTCTCTTTTACTGTCTTAAAACCACCCAGTTACAGATTTCTATGGCTACTTAGCTGTTAACAAATTTCTTGGGCATTAAATAGCTACTTCAATAAGTCTTGGTAAAATATTATCAGCCTTAATGAAATCTACATTTGGAATCTTATTAGTTACAGCCTGTAAACCACTACACATACACAGTATTAGGCTTAATTCAGGGGCTTTTGAGTTTATTTTATCTAAAAGATTACTTTTAAATAAATAATGTTTGTGAATTTCATGCCTTCAGGGTCCCTGTGTACATGATGAAGAATCTGGCTTCTCTCAGACAGGAAAGCCTGCACTTAAGGCCCTTCTATATCACTGCCAATTCTATGAACATGTGAATCAGATGGTGAAACACTGTTACCTAGGATGTTATATGTTTGATTTGAATTCTTCCAAGGAAGACAACCTAATAATAGAAAAAGGTGGTGTAACTGGTAAGTGATGTTAATGTAATCTTGTAGTATTTTAAACCTAGTTAAAGAACTTCTAGTTTTGAGTAACTTACCTCAAATAAATTTTCCTAAAAATGAAACTGAAAATGAATATATAAACCATGAACTTAAATATGTTGTCAAAATATTGCTCTGAAGATTTAAGTAGATAAGTCACTAGTTTAACGTATCTCAGAAAAAGCTCTGAGCTATTGTATACATCCTCAAAAAGTTACAAATGGAAAAGATGTAATTGGTTCTGCAATACTCTTTTTGGCAAAATATTGGGAGTAAAATAGTTACAGTTGTGACTTTATTACAGACCAGTACAATGAACGTTTAGGAAAAAAAAATATATGGACTGTATCTAACAGTCTTGTTTCTTGATGACAACTTGACAGACACATGAGTAGGAGTGGACTCTAATATGCTGAAGTTACCTGTATTTTAATTCATAGGCTGATCAAGTTTAATACTCAGGTTGGGTTGATCCTTCATTTTTTATCCATATACCCTTGGAGTATTTCAGATCTAACTTTTATATTTTATATTGACTAATTGTTTTCTGAACAGTATTTCTGCATCTTGCTATGATGCATTGTGAGAACCCACATTCTTGTCTAAATATGCATTATGATCTTAAGTTTAGAAAGCTAGGAAATTCTTCAGAGAGCTCAATTAGTAAAAACTGTTCAAGGGAGGGAAAATCAATAATTTAATTCTTTTTTGTTTCTTTCTTTTTTGTGTGCCTAAGTTTCTGTATTTCCATCTTCTAAGGATACAGATTTGAACAGTTCCTGTAGGTCCGCTTCTGTTAAACTTACGGAGGCATGAACAGAAGAGGAATGCTATTTCCCCTACCAAATTATGACTTTGTGACCACCCCAAGGAAAATAAATATTCTTGGTTAACTCACTGAGTTATCAGAGAAGTACCCCAGCAGTATACAAAATTCCAGCCATAAAAATCCTCAGTTTCTTCTGTGGCCGCTTTATTTATCCATAAGCGTAATTTTTTCAGTCCAACATATTTCAGTCCTCCCATGGTCCTTTTATTTGTGTCTCTTGGTAGTTCTGTTAGTTGGTGCAATATCATATCGAAGAGCAACTCAAACTCCAGGACTGTAGAACTTTCCAGTGAGCAGTTGAGATATGTTTTATCAGGTCATTGAAGAGCAAAGCCAGGAACAAGAAACAAAATCTTTGTTTATTTAAAAAAGAGAGGACAGGACAACGTTTCCTTCATCTCTAAAACTATGGTGCTTGAAAGGCTTGTTAAATCCTTCATTCATATGTTCAGAATTGTGTTGTTTGTCTATAATGACCCATTTCTGCTTTTATATATGTCCCTTGTAATCTCTTAGTAGAAGATCTTGCTTTGGTTTGTCTTCCTGAAACTATTTTTGTCATTTTTTTCCCCAGTGTATTTTCCTCGTGTTTTTCACGAATTTCAAAACTTTCATCTACAAAGTTATGTTAAAAATAAAATTAGTTAGCCCAGTTTAGATGTTAGCTAAGATATGTATAGGACTTCTACTTTTGTGGGTTTTGCACTCAGAATCTGTGTAATCTAGTGCTTTATTGTTTGTTGTTTCGTTTTCTAAATATACGAAAGCCACAAAACCTATTATTGACAGGTTTTCTATAAAATTTTTTGCACTTTTTGTTCTCAAACAGATTTACAAAGTAATTCTGCCTTCATTGTATTTGTGAATATGAGTTCTCTTGAAACTGCTTCCCTTAAAATGCGAATTTGAAGTTTTTGAAGATGAGGACATCTGTTCATTATGTTTATGCTGTGAGACCCCAGTATCTTCAATAGTGTTGTACTATTACATTTTAAATAAAACTTAATCTGAACTATTTGAAATGACAAAAGGCTATGCAACTGCAGTTTGAGCTAAGCATAGCTTTTTCCAGTCCATTTTATGTTGCCGCTGAAAATTGTATTTTATTTAATTTCTATTTATTCAAAGGATTTGCTGGATAACAATTCATAGGTACAATGTGTGAAAACTTATGTTCCGAGATCTTCAGAAGGATAACTGTGGTTGGCTACTTCTCTTTTACTGAAACAATCCTTTGAAAAGCTTATTATGCTCTCTGCTGGTCTTGTAGGAATGAAGAAGAAAACTTATTTTTGTTCAATTCTGTTTTTTATTCTTTTATTCCTACAGATTTGAATGATTCTCTTAATCTTTGGAAGGCTCCATCCAGTCAAAGCCAATCTTCACATTCTCAGTCAACATCTGAAACTATGGTAACTTGCAGAGTAATCTAATCATTTTAAATATGAAGTTGTTAATAAAATGCTTTGAAGAAAATGGGCACTCTTACAAATGCTAAAAAACCCAACAGAACATAAAACAAAATTGAAATTAAAGTGAAAATTAAAAAGCTGAAGCTAAATTGAAATTTACTCTGAAGTAGCTTAATGGTTATTTACCCAAGCAAAAATAAATAAAATAGCTTACCTTGACTAGTTAAATGCATGAGCCAGTGCTGAATTCTCTAGTTTCTCACAGCAAGACATATTCTCTAGAGATTACTCTGTAATTGGCTTTATTGACAAAATAGTCATCTCCATCTGTAGTTGTCACTTCTGCTGCTTTTTTCAAAACTGTTCTTTCAGAATGAACCTATATTTACACTGCATAGCTACAGAATTGGATCAATCAAAACCACAGAAGTACATTGAGTTAAAATTGTATTTTGTGTCGTAATAAACTCTGGATCCTGAAAATGCTTTTATAAAATATAAAAGTGGCACAAGTGTTTTCAAGACCCAAAATAGACATGAAAAATACAAGAAAGCAGGTGGCTGCTTGAAAAATTTGTTTCTGGCTAGGATGATTACTGCAATGAAAGGCTGTAAACATATGCTGTCTTTCAAGATGGCAAATGCAAAGGAAGAGAAATTGAAATATGTCCTTCCAGTTCCAGAACAGATTTGCAGTATCAGAACAGGCTGTGGAGGAAGCTTTTATAACATTCATTAGTTACCTGATAAAAATAATATATTTTCAAAGACTGCAGAGTAGCTCCAAGAAAACTGATATAGTGCACTGAAATCCGTTCTTACAATTTTATATTTTATCCAAAAATTTTTGATTTATTAATAACCATCTAATGTAATATGGAAGCCATAATATCATAGCTCAGAAGTTTATTTTCTATAAAAAGATGTGCTGATATGACAAAGACTATTAAAGCCCAAGATACTGTCTTATTTTATTGACTAAAATTGTTATGCCCAGTTTTGCTGTGGATCATGATTAAAAAAAAAAACATAGAAAAGCCAGCATTGAAATTTTGTCTCAGAATATTTCACAATTATAATTTTTCCTTACTGTTTTGACTCTCTATTATAAATGTATTGCTGTCTAGTGCTGTTACTGTTATCTGGTGTGTTTTTAATAATTAAAGAAAAGCTATACTTTTAAGCTAAAATTTCTCTTTTTCAGAATTTTTATTAATAAATTTGATTTTTATTTATCTAAAACAAAATACTCCCCCCCCAAATCCTTAGGGTTATTTTAAACACAAATATTCAAATTTGAATATTTGAAACTAAAATAAATGAGAGTGTGTATAAAGAAGTAGATGCTAATGTGAATACTGCTTAAAAAAAGTTTACATAAGAATCAGGTTTTTTTAAAGCAGTTGTTTCCAAATTGCTCTTTATTGAGTAAATTGAGTGCCACTTTCTTATATGAATAAAAGTTGAACAAATTTCATCTTGTTTTTTTCATGTTACTTGAGGCAAAAGTTAAATTTCAGGAATTCTTATCAGGGTTGAGTTTCTAATCTACTTAAAGTTGTGCTTGAGTTTTCATGAAGAGTTGAAGAGTTCATTACATGAAATTGCTTCAGCTTCAGTAGCTAAAAAAAAAAAATGGAATCCACTAGATCAAATTAATGTATTTTTATTTATATGTGTAAAGTAGCATCATAGTTTAATGTAAATGCATAGCTCTACAATTCCATTTAACAAACGGAAAACCAATTGTTTAAAGTGGAAAGCACACTGCAATATTAAGTTAGTAATTTTTATCAGTCTTCCAGATGTGGTAGACTTAATATTTGCTAAGATATGCTCTTACAGCTAATGTACGAGTTGTATTCAAGTTTTGTTTTTGTTCTGTTTTGTTTTGTTTCTTCCCTTGATAGATTTAAAAGATTTAAAGATTTCACACAAAAAAAGAATTTATAGTTTGCAGAAGTTATTTTAATTTCTGTTTGTCCCTCATGGACCTTTTTAGCAACTGTAAACTCTTGTTTTTATTAACTACGTTTCTTACCTTTAAAAAAACACCAGTGCTGACATGACAGGTCGTTAAGTTTCCAAGCTGGAAGGCAAGATACAGGTGTCTGATGTTCCAAAGCCAGTATTAATTAGGAGGAGAAAGACAGGAAGGGAACTGAGGTTAAATACAAACTTTATTTCAAAATGATTATCAGGTGTCTATCTAGTAAAGTTTGGCCATACTTTTAAAAACTCAAGCTTGTCCTCAAAGCAGGCATTTGCAATTTATTCTTATATAACTTCACATTTTATGTTCCTGAAGTTTGGCCCAAAGCTTTCCATTTTGATGTATGAGAAAAATAAATAAATTTATGAAGTCATTACCAAAAGTTTGTAGAAGTTTGTCTTTAAATTTTATGTATTGGTGGTACTAGGAAGATTTAGTTAATCCGAGCCCACTAGATGGCGAACTTTCCCCATCACAGGTGAAAGGGTGTCTGAAGGTCCCACTGAAGGGAAAAATGGGGGTGGGGGGGTTGTGTCTGTGGCACAGATTTGATGACAATAGCCACAAATAATTGATAGTTATAAGCTATCAAAACAAGTAGGATTGTTTCTATCGACAGTTCTTCTCTGATATTTTAATAACATTTTTTAAAAAAAAGTTCTAAATACATCCTACCCATTCATTTCATGAATGTCAGTCTAGGAAGCTGAAACTGCTTTTTGCTTCAGTAAGTCACATCCTGAAGATCTTTGCAGAAGCAAAGATGGTGTCTTTTTACTGAATTACATGAATGCCTTTTCTGTGAAGAGACTTTTTTAATATGTGTCTGAAAACAGTTCTGACAAAAAGACAAAGACACTATTAGTTTTCTCTGTTTTTAGATTTCATGTGATCAATACTTCAATTGAGTTATCTGCTATCCGCTATCAGAGGCTGATTTCACACAGGGTTCATATAACCTTAAGAGAAAATAGTATCTAAATTACTTTTTGGCTTCATGTTTTTTCCCCATCCCCAAATTTTTCCCCAAATTTGAAGAAAGTAAAATTGAGAAAATTAAAAAGCAATTAGTAATAGAAATTATTCTTTTTTTTTACTCTAGTCTATAAAATAGTCTGTCCAGGGGTCTTGCAGAGGTCGTAAATGCAATTTTGCCCAATTTGTAAAGAACAGCAATGTGGGGATGAAATCAATGATTCAAGGTCATGTAAAAGACAGCAGCAGAGCTGGATTGTCTGTACTCTGTTAACTTGTATGCACTGTATTTACTGTCTTTAAGACCTCAGTGGATTACAGATTTTAATCAAATTTTTCTTTATATTTCTGTAAACTGGAATGTGGCTGCTGCAAAAAGTCCAGTTCTGACATTAAAAAAATCTTAGCTTTTATAGAATTCATAGTTTAAACATTAACTGATGTTATCATTACAGAGAACAAATCCTTATTTTAATCAACAAGTTTGTTTTTTGTTTAGTACGAGTGATTGACAACACGATGGAAATACTTACTTCACACTGCATAAATACACTAGGGCTGTTTTGTGCCCAGGACAGCTTAGCAAAACAAGCAGTGATTTAAAAACTTGATCTAAAAATGGTGCAAGTTAAAGATCTACAGACATCTCCCAGACTGGTTTAAGTCATGGCCATTACTTCCTGTGAAATCTTGCTATTTTATAAAAATGTGTACTTTATTTTCTGGAACCATGGTTACCAGACTGCTATACAGTTGAAAAGAGAAGTGAATAGAATTAATCACTGCAAGCCTATTAAAGCAGTGCCAGAGGGATTTTTATACTAGAGGTTAAGAAAAGACTTCTTCATATCTGGTAGATAAACAGCAAAGCTCTTGCATTTCACCTGTATTTCCACTCAGAAAATTTTTGTATTCTTTTGTATTCTAATCTGCAGTTGTCATCTCCCCCCCACGTACAACCCTTTCTTTTCCCCAGTTAAATCCCCTTCTAAAGTCTCATGTTTCACTGTTAAGCAACAGAATAATACTTCATTGCTCCCAGAAAGAATATGGTGGCAGTATTAAATAACCTTTACTAGATACTATGTCCCAGACTCCCAGTTCATCCTTATCAAAGGTGATTTAGAAAAGCAGTAATATTTTTTTCTTTCCTGGAAGGCAGAACGTTGTCGAAACAACTTCATTGTGTTACTGTATGTTTTCTGTTAAGATAGCAGAAAATTTCTGGTTTTAACCCATGTCCCACTGCGAAGCAATTAGCAATAAATGTTCCATTGGTGCAGGAATCTGATATTTTTCTAACCAGAAAAGCTTTTATTGATTTTTGGGTTTTTTTAACATGTCTAAGATCTTGTTTTTATTTCTTTGCCCAAAGTGTTTAGACAGATTTAGAAGATGGAGAAAGAATTGTTGTGTGATGTAGAACATATTATTTACTAATATGTAAAAGCTTGTGTAAATTAATAATAATATATTTAAGATGGCTCTCAGCATAGTAATAATTACTTTTAAGACTTTACTTGCTACAGGAGAACTATATGGACTGTTAGAAGTTACATTTTGGGTTTGTACTTTTTAAGAAAAAGAGTTATGGTTTTTGGCATTTATTAGAATGCCTGGAATTAAAGTATAGTGCTGAATAAATACAGAATTTACCGTGTGTCAAGATAGATTGATTTGCTCTAACATAAATAATGGATTTTAATTATTATTTAAATCATCAAGCATGAAACTTTAATTCATTTAAATTGGCAAATATAGGTTTTATTTGTGTAATCTAAACACAATTTGTATTTCAATTGGTCGGTACAATTTGGTACTGCATCTTGCTAACAAGCAAATTACTTACCCAAGCATGTCCTAAGTGTTTATGTGACCCAGGCAATATGTGAATCCTAGGTTTCAGACATGCATCCCAAATCTTACTGTAGCTTGTCTTCTGTGTTACAATAACCTTCTGGCTCTTTTGAGGAACATCTGAGCTTAATTGAGGAGAAAGAGTCAAGACTGTAGGATGGACAGTAGTGGGAGAGGAAAATAGGGGAGGGAAGGGAGTTACAGCATGGAGGTGGCAACCGCTAGCTCATGCAGGGACTATGTCTAAAGATATGCTGATAGAAGCCTAATAATGTTTGGAAGTGACGAGGGGTGGGAGGTAGGGTTACACTTTCTAGGGGATAAAAAATATTGATCAGAGAGTTTCTGTAGCTCAAAATGCTGCTGAGTAAATAAAAGCAAACCTGGAAATCAGTGACCTATCTGCAAGGATACAATAGCTAGGAAGGGAGTAATCTGTGATTTCTTTCCCTCCACCCTTTTTTGTCAATTAAGTAATTTTTGACTTTTCCTTAAGTAAAAAAAAATATTTCAACTGATATTCTAATAAAACTTTGAAAATAAAACCTTTTAAATATTCCAGTCTTTCTTAGAAAGCTTACTCTGAGGAAAAGTCTAGTAACATCCTTCTTCAAGCTGTGACTGTCTCGGGATTTCATTGGATTTCCCGATGTTCTGCATTCTTTTCACTATATAGTGACACTCTTGAAGAAGATTTTTCTGATGTGAATTGTCCAGCTAGAAAACAAAAAACAGAAGTGAAAATGTGACCTGACATTATTAAGGTGGAGACTAGGTCTTCTGATCTCAAGCTTTTGGTTTTAAACACAGAAGCAAGAGCATTAAGGACTTTTGAGAGCATACTAAATTAATAATACAAGAGATAATGTAAAATTGGTAGAAGGAGCATGGTAGTATGACAGTAAAATTATCTGCTGTTATGTAGCTATCTCGTGTCTTCACTATGAAGTGAATACATGTAAGGATCCCAGGACTAAGGTGAAGAGAAGTACCTGGAGTTGGAGAGACTCTGGAACTTCTTTGGCTGATGACTAATGTGTTTGTGATGTTTTTATCTGAGTGTGTCCTGGTGCAAATGGACAAGTGCTGATGTTCCCAGTAGAGCAAACGGTCCATGAAAAATTTGAGCTTAAATGCTTCAGTAATGCCTTTCTATCTTTCTCCAAATGTAGACTGAGTCAATTATATGGATGAAAAAGAAGGATGAAGAGGAGAAATTTCCAGTAATGTGGTCATTGATCAGTTTTTAACTGAAATGTTTCAGGCTGTTCATATTGCACATCTTTCAATAGGTTCAGTTATTCGATGTTTATAAATTGTATATATACACACATAGTGAGCAAAATTTAATCAAATTGATTTTGAACAGTAATTTTTACATAATTTTTGTTTTTGTGGGTTTGTTCATTTTGGTGAATTGGTAGTTTTTTGCCCTTCAGGTAAACTATAAATAGAAGTTTGCTCTATAAAAGCTGGAAACGGCTAGTTTCCTTTTTATGTCTTCTAGATTCAGTCTGCATCACCATCACTGGGGAGTGTTACTGAGCTTCAGGCAATAGTCCCAACAAATTCAACCAGTTTTATTCCTGAACCTGTGGTTGATCGGCTTATGGCACAAGGTAAGTCAAACTTCGAGTTTGTGTACGTAATAATGAATGTGATGTATTAGCCTGTCCATATTCCAGTATTCATACATGCATATAAAGCTTGTGTTTTGCTGGAACAATCACCATTGATGCTTCTAGTGGTTGTTTTGGAAGACAAACATGAAACACTTCCTTTAAAATGAAATAGGGTGCAATATGTTTGACAGAAATGAGTTACATTTCAAGTAGTATCAACCATTTTCACTTAAGACTTAGGTTCTAGTCCTGTCATCTAGTCACCCTTTCAAAACATTCAGTTTGATAAAGCTGTCATATACATACATGTACACACACAGATGTATATATAATTCTATTTATATGTAGAAAGATAAAGATGTATATAATGTAAAAATATATAAAATTATGTATGTGGAGGGAGATAGCTACAAATATCAAATATTTTTCTGTTAAGGAAGGAAGTGAAAATTTATATCTTTCCCAGTTTACTCTTTAGGATTAACAATTATTAGTGCCTTGTAGAAGAAACATTTGGTTTCAGAACTATTTTAAATCGTACTTTTCTTCTATCTGATTTCTTGTTTTGGGTTTTTTTTTTCCTCACTCCAGAATATACTGTTTTAAAGGTAGGTAAACCTAGGATATTTTATAAAAAGGAAGAAGCAATTTGTGTTATGTAACTACTCTAATTAATTTTTTCTTTTTTTTCTTTTTTTTTTTTTTTAATTGAACATATTCTAGGTCAAAGTGATACAACCACAACAGAATCTCCAAGTCAACATAATTCTCCCATGTCTGCTACTCTGTCTAAACAGCATGCAGTAGTCACACCTGCCCTTTTGTCAGCTGTTTGCAGCCTTCTGCACAATCTGCTTGTTGTCACACCAGAAGATACTGGAATTGCTCTTCAACAAGCACATTTGCTAACAGCTCTCAGCAGGTATGAGATCAATAACGGCTGAACTACAAACAAGATGTAGCAGTAGAGGTGAAAAGTTTGAAATGAGATCTACCACTGTTTCTTACCAAAACTGTTAAACATATCGATCATTTCTTGCTTCTGAAGTATTAAAAAATACCTTTTTAAAAAAATACAATCAACAAAAGAAAGGGATTTGTATTATTTCTTTTTTTCACAGAAAAGGTAGTCATACTGGTGATTCCATTCGTGGTGTCTCTTCTACAGGACTACTGTATTCCTCTGATAATGTTTTAGGTTTTTATCTAGATAGTCATTTAGTCGTCTTTTTGGAGGGTTGTTGTGGATTTTTTTTGTTTTTGTTTGCTTGCTTGTTTTACTGGAACAGTATGTGATATAGTCAGGTATTTCAAAACTGCAGATCATTTCAGTTCATTTTATAATTTTCTTCTTTGAACTGTGTGCAGTATTTTGGGGATGAGCCAAGGGCTGTCACGCTAAAAGAGACTAAATAATGCTTGCCAGATTTGAGAAAATATTGGATGATATAACCTAGTGTTTTGTGTTTTAAAGACGTAACCACTTCAGAATATTCTTCAGATTGTATTCATTGTTTCCACTTGCATCGTAATGAATTCTTTCATCTGTAGAAAGTGTTTGGAAGTCCTAAAGTGAAGCATGAAAATTAGTTCATTTTTTTCAAGGCTTTCAAGAACTTTGGTATTTGCTCTTCATACTGCAATTAATGAAAAAGAAAAACCCCTTCTTTGAATACAGTTTATATTATTACAGAGCTGTTTATTCTTCTACAGGAAAGTCAATAAGCAATCAATCAAATATAAACAACTTTTACCAATGCAGTAACAGCCATTGGAATTTGTTTAACTACTTTGAAACAATTCACTGCTACTATAGTTACCATTGCGCTAGACTTACTGATAAACCCCTATTTTAAGCAAGTTATTCATAATTTATTTTTACTCTGTTTATTTAAAATGTTCTCTTCTATGGAGTGTTAAATTAGTAGAATGTTTAAGTGTATTTCTAACCACTTTGTTTTATTTTAGTCTTGTAAGTGCTAATCTGGTTGAGAGATGTATCTTGGAACTGACAGCTCCATTGGGTCATCCATGTCATATAGAACATGTAAAAGCTCAGGTTAGAGAAGCATTTGTTACTTTCTATTTTTTTTAAATTATTAAATTAATTATGTTTGCATAATTTATATTCATTTTCATAATCTAGACACACTGCTGTAGACTACATTCCTATGAATCTTTGTGCTTTTGACAAGGTTTAAATTAAAATAAGCTGTGTTGTATTCAACACAGAGCAATTCACTTCTGTGTTAGAACTATACCTAGAACCATCAAACTGAAAACCAATTGTGTTTTAAAAATACAAATTGAGTTTATCAGTTCCAGAAATCATGCAACAGAATTTATTTGTATGGTATTGAAGTACGAGCCAGGTACAGTTACTGTCACATTTCATATGCATTTTATGCAAGAAACCTGTCTGCTTTCCTTTGTCCCCAATCTTGCAGACACCTACCTAGTTCTCAACTAATTTTGATGTATGCCAATTGTATAGGGTTACTGCCCATGGAACTACTTTTTATAAAATTTAGCTCTATATATATAACATATAGAACATCTTATGTTCATTACACAGCACCATTTTAAAGCTTCTGCTGCTCTGCATTCAGATTTACTTTGAAGAAAGATACCCAGGTTATGAAGAAAATGTGTTTCTGCAAAAATCTTGTGAGAATAAGTAAATAAATATGTCAGGAATATTTTTTTTCCTAAAGCTTCAAATTGAGCTTCTGTTTTCAGGACATACACATATATTCATCAGTGTTAATGACTATTTTTATGTTTTTCTTTGTGAGCTTTCAGAGAATATGGTG
>NW_010135344.1:48593-58590 GCF_000699245.1 Pterocles gutturalis
TATATATATGACCTTTTCCCAGGAACTTTATTCTTTGTCACTAGAAAATTGATTTCACACATGTGTTTCCAGACTAGGAATTCTGTTTCATCTTCTACAGTAAAAATTAGGAGAACAATTTTTGATTTATATCCTATTAGTTCTCTTAAGTGGTGTATATTAGTTCAAAATGTAATTAATCTGTTGAGATAATATATTTAAATTTTTAAAAAATACATGGAAGGTGCAAATATATGGCTTTATTTAATATCTTTTAAAACATATTTAACAGGTGTTATTACTACTTCAATACTTGTCATCTATGTCCAAGCTTCTGAAATCATGTTTATTGATGGACTCTCAGCTTGTAATTCAGGATGAAATGTTGAAACCTCTCTTGGGAAATACCTTCACGATTCTCACCATTCGCTCCAAAGATGGGTTAGGTAATGAAGTACTTTGTTTCCGGTATAGCCAGACAGATGCAGGTCTTCATTTACTTACCACCTTTATTTAAATTGACAGTTGTCAGGCTTAGCTATTCAGAGTTGTGCACATGTGCTAATGGTTTGATTTTTTTTCTCTATTATCTTTGCAGATACCGAGTTAGCATCTGTACTTCATGAAACGTGGGTAGACTTTTTCAACCTTCTAGCTACATTACTGTGGAAGAGTGGCCAAATATCTTTACCATATGTGACAGCAGCCCTTGCAAATCATTGTACAGCAATAATTGGTAATAACTATTCCTGGATGGGTTTTAACCTAGGAAATAGTAAAATAAAAAAACAAATAGAAAAGAGAGGCAATCCTGTTTAGATGCTATTAAGTAATTACCAATAGCATATCCAGAATGAAAACCAAATGTGTCCAGAGCTTGACTGACTTTTTCCCTTAACTGGATTTTTATAGCTCTGTCTTATGACATCAGACTAACTTTTGAACCTCCAGATAAATTCACGAGTTTTGTTTGCATATATGGGTTAGTGATTCTAGTTGTAAACCTTAACAAAATATGGCACCTTTGAGTAGATCCTGAAGTGATCTATTAATGCTTCATTTTTTTTCCTTTTTTTAAATATATCTTACGTAGAAGGAAAGCAAAGTTTTGAGGAGAGATGAGAGATAGAGGAATTCAAGATCATTATACAGGGTTTTGTTTGTTTTTTTATTTATTCCTTCATTAGTTACTTGTCTAGTCAGGGCTCTAGGCCAAGATTCTCTGACATGTTTCAAGACTGAAGGATGAACATAGTCCAGTCAAGCTTGTGATTTCAGCTAGGTGAATGTTCAGTGATCTGGTGAATTCAAATCCCATTGCACATAAAGCAGCTGGTGCGTACTGTTGATATTGTAGCATAAGCTGTTGAATAAAGTGAGAGTTCAGAAAATTGTTGAACAAATGAGTGAATTAGCCCATGGAAATTGATTTTTTTTTTTGTTTTATAGTCAAATTAATGCAGAGCATTTGATTAATTCAAACTTATAAAACTGAAATTTTTCTTTTAGATTTTAAAGACTTGTGAAATGCATAGAAATCATAGAATTCTGTGTGTAGTGCACAGGTATAACTGCTTCTTGGCTGACACACTTTCTTTGATAAGTCTTTCTGAGTTACGAAGCACTTAAGCTTTATTCAGAATGAAATATAAACATTTTTATTTTTCTGTTTAACCTTTCAGATACTATTTGTGATTGTATTCATCTGTCAACTACATATCCTGCTTTATATATTGCTAGTTTACAGTTCCTCTCTGTCCTTTTGAATGAGGAAGGAAGAAGACAGCTCCAAGATAAACAGAGTATGTGTAAGAATCCGACTATTAGCTTTCTTCTGGATCACGTTGAAGGATGCCAGGCATCAGTAACTCAACTTACTGCATTAATTATTCAGGTATTTAAAATTGGACGATGTGATTGTAGGATATATTTTTGCATTTTTGTGTTTTGTTAAAAAGAAATGTAGTTACCTACAGCGTTGTTGTTCTTAACAGCTGCCTTCATAAAAATTGTGAACCAAAATGAATCATTAAGCCTTCTAGTTCCTTCCCTGATAGTGTAACTTCATTGTTGCACTTAAGGAGCGTATATTAATGTATTTTCCAAGCTAGTTTTAAATTGGCCAGGTAGCATATATTCACTAATTCTTTTAGACACTTGTTGCCTGACATAATATATATTGGGGACAAGATGTTTTTTTCTAGATACTTATTCTGAATGTTCTGTCTTTCTTAATGTAATCTCGTTATTCTTATTTATACTTTTATATGCTGTCCTAAATGATTCTTTTACCTCCTTTATATTTACATCCTTCACTTATTTACAGGATGCTAAAATATCTTCCATTACTTAGTACTAAGAAAAGTTATATGTGAAATTTGTGTCTAATTTTTTCCCCCTCACAAATTGGTTCTTTTGTCTATATACTCATTGGCCTTCTTTAAATTATGTGCAGTTTGTCACTGTAACAATAATAGTGATCCATGATTAGAAGTGTAGCATTTGTCTGAAAGACGCACATTTCATATAACATAATGTAGCTTATAATTTCTGAAGTTCTGGAGTCAGTGTCTTGTAATTATGTTTTTGTAAGAATCATATTTATTACAATTTTGCTACATTAAACATTATTTTTTCAACATGTATTAGTGCATATTGGATAATGTGACTAAAATAGTGCTGTTTTAGTATCTCTTAATCTCCTCTCTTCCTATGGTTGCTGAATTCTTGTAGAATAACCTCACTCCTGTCGAGACTTGTCCTGATCTAGCTAACATCTGTCACGTAACCTGTGTTGCTTTGCTGCTGGGTTACACCACTGTGGCTCTAGAGCATTTATCGGGGCACAGTATTCTGTCTATTGAGAACTCAGTAGCTTTCAGGGAGGAGAAACTTCGTTAAGAGGATCTTTCTTGACGTCACTATATAGGCCACTAAAACTAGAATTCCCTATCTCCTTTGGCAATTAATTTCAGCTGATTTCAGGGCATAAAGATTTAATGTGAGGACATGATTTTAAGAGACTCTGACAGCAAAATAGGGGCACTTAATTGAAATCCCATAATTTGCTAAATATCCTGTTAGGTTTTTGGTTTTAATGCTTATATATGTGTCTAAAACTGAACTCCTTGTCTCTGGCACAAAAAAAGCAATTGCATGAAAGTATGTCAGACAAAGATGTGTTGTAAGTCTCATTTGTCTATTCTTGTGCAAGTATACATACCTGATTGCCAGTCTTTGCTGGCAAAAAGTGATGATTCCTTTGGTGACAGCAGAAGTAGTCTGTATAATGAAGAATTAACTGCAGCCAGGCCAATGAAAGCAAATCAGACACTACAACCTAGTTTGAGTATTATAAGAGATACCAGCTTTTAACTTGCTCTTTAACTCTTCAGAGCTGTAGATGGACATTGCATTTTGTTCATAAGAGGGCTCAAAAGATAACCTGTGCTGTCTGGAACTTTATAATACATGAAAGGGATATAGCTGCTATGATCCCCAAAAAAGGATAACAGAATCAGGAATGAAATGGCTTCAGTTTTTTAGAGCAAAGTACATATATTTACTTCCTGCCCCCACTATGATGGTCATTGAGATGCAGTTGAAAGAGGAGCCCATAGGATGTAAAGAAAGCTATAAAAAAATCAAAACAAAAACAACCCAAAAGTTTTGGACAGGTTCTTTCTTCAAGAGAAGCACTCAAGCAGATAATTGACTACCATAGAAAAGGCTGTGAGAATTTTTTTTTAAAAGTCAGTCATCTCCATTAGTCATCCTCATTACATAAAATAGAAGAATAGATGATACACAATGGCCAATGCTAACTTGGGACCCAGTCTGCAGGTGTGAATATTAGAAGACTGGGTCATAAATCAGTATGCTTTATTGCATACAACTAATGTAGTAAATGCACATGCTGACTTTGAAAGGTTTTGGTGGTTTTGTGTACGTGAACTTTAACCCTTGTACACATGTTTTCAAGACCAGAAGTAAAAGTAATAAGGAAACCATAATCCATACATAAAGTCTCAAATTTAGGCACTATTTTTTTTAGATATAAAATTTACAATGTTTTAGAAAGGCTGCGATCTCTTCTTCAACGAACAGTAGGTGCAGACTAACAAAGCTAGATCTGCTGTGCATTCATGGGACATCTTCCATTTATTATACGTCATAATTAAAAAGAAAAGTGTCCATTCTCATTTTAATACCTTAATACTAGTAGTTTAAAACTATAGAGTCTTCTGGTTGAAGGCATTACAAACTTACATAATTATATTTTCCATTCAACTAGTAGTTAATCACTGACTGACATCAATTAATTATTAATTATATAAGTGTTCCCTATGATTGGCATATATTTCCTTTTTTACTGTAAGTTGCAATACCTGATGGCAGAGTAAGGAAAAATGCATAAAGGAGCATGCTTCAAGAAAGAATGGAATTTTGCTAGTTTTTAAGATTGAATTTAGAAAACAGAAAGATGAAACTGAGACTTTTTAAAAAGATACAAGTATAGGACAACTCACCTTTATTATTTAATCAGTTCTAATCAGCCAGGTAATACTTAATTAAAGGAAAATACCGAAGAGAATGATAGGAAAATATGTTTTTTAATGACGAATATATTCCTAAGTACTAAGAAAAAAATAAAAACAGCTATCAACTTAATAGAGCAAAAACCTTTGAGTGGATAAATCACAAAATCTACATTTTAGGTTATGCAGGATTGAAAGAATATAACATTTTGGTTTTTCCTTGCTTGTGTAACTTAACATCAAGTTTAAACTTTAAGTTTTTTGTATTTTTAACTACTCAAACACCTAAATTATTTAATTTGAAAAGAAACCACCACCTACCAGTACAGAAAAATAATTAATTTACTTAGAGCATTCTTGTGTTGCTGACAGCTTTGAGATTTCACTTGGAATGTAATAAAACCATTTGTAGTCTCAATGTGAATTTTTTTATTAGCTGTAAATGTAGAACCTAGTCCATGCTTGGCTGCTTTAATTTGGTGTCAGTTCTCCTTATCAATGACTGTTTTTTCTTTTTCCAAGTTACTAACTTACTAGTCTTCACCCCTTGACCTTTTCAGTGCTGGTTACACTGAACACTTCAATAAATGGTAACTCTAGAGCATATATTGATATTTCATTGCATACTAAAATTTGAAAAATTTGTTAGGCACTTACTAGCTAGAGGATTAAATCCAATTATAGGTGATATATGTGATGTATGTAGAGGTACAAAATCTATGAGGTCCTGTGGCTAGGTGATAATGAGATTTCTGTCTGAAGTATTTTTTCTTAAGAATCTCTATTTTTGGCTAACTTTAAAATATATTTTTCCTTCTATGACAATCCAGCAACAGTTCTTATTTTACTATATTCTTCTGATTACAATACGTAGCATTTTCCATTGTATTAGATGGAATTGGAATTATATTTTAGGAAAAATTGCTTGATGGACAAAATTATCTAGTGGACAATATATAAAGCACAGACAGCTCCTCATTTTTCGACTATCTTGTTATATTACTCCACATAAATATCTCTTTGAAAACACAAAGTTTACATTCATATTAATAGAAACATGATGATGCTCAGAAAGGCCTCACAAAAATAAGAAAAACTACCATTTTTTCTCTGGTTGGAAGAGTATCTAAAAAAAATTATCCATGTGTCAATGATATTTTTATTCTAAAGAATTTAACCGATATTTAATGTCTCTTGTTCATCATCCTGTTGAAGAAAGTGAGATTGCACTAAAGGCATGTCAGTGAATTGTCTGTGATACCAAGCCTGAATATTAGGAAAGGTCTGGAATGGCAAGGCTATGAATCTAGGCTTCAGGAAGGTAGAATGTTAAGAAAAGAGAAAGAATAAAGAGTAAAAAAAAAAAAAATTTTTTTAACGTTTTAATTAAAAATAGTGAAATACTTCAGTGCAGATAGATTATAACCAGGAATATGGAGAGGTAGAACTTTGGATAGGAATATAGTGATGAATCATCCAAATGAAAATATAGACTATGACAACATATTTATAAATATGAATACTACTTTTAATATGGTCACTTTTTCATTTTGGTAATTAAATTGCATTATTTGTAGATCTGTGAAAGAAAATCTTCAAAGGATGTGCTGAAAGAAGTTGCTACGAATTCATTGTTGTCTCTGTTAGCTGTCAGTAGAAGTGCCCAGAAATGTGCATTGGAAGGTGAGCATTTTAAAATGTATGTTAAATGCTTTATAAATCAATACTTGCAGGTGTTTCATGTATTTATTTAGATCATAATGGGTTTTGTCAAAACAAAAGACCCTAGTTTTCAGTGGCATTTTTCACAGATTTTTACAGAGAAAGCATATTAATATTCAAAGTCTTCAGCTACAGATAAAATATTTTGTTGTAGATGGTCTAAAAATTTGTGGCGAAATCACAGCTTTATGTTAGAGTGAGAAGAGACCTGTGAGCTTTTACTGCTAGTGGCATATTCATACGTTCAAAACTGGAGGTTTTGCGCTGGCAGTATTTTCCATTTCTTGTTTCACACTCTGACAATGCAGGTTTGTAGGTGAAAGTATGCCTTGTGTTCTCAGTTTTGGCTATACCTGAACATGATGAGTTCTTTTTCTCAGCTTTGTTCTTCCCTGCCTCTTTGTTCCTTTCTTCCCACTTTACAGTTTAAGTAGGACCTTCTCCCCTTGCAATGCAACATCTTTCATGCCTAAAGTTTTTACTTTACAGTAGTAAAGCAAAAGTGAAAAAACTCTAACCAAAGGCTTTTTGTGCCCACTAGAACACAGGGGAAACTGATTAATTTGCATTTCTCATGTACCATGCATTTAATACCTGTTGATCAGCCCAAGTGCGTTTTGTCTTGAGTGCTTTCTCGTTACTTGCTTCTCTCTGTTGGTTTGTTAGGTCTTTCAAACTGACACTAAACTGAAATAGACAGCCTAGATAGATATCTGCTCAACATCTGATTTCAGTAGTGGCAGAAAACTCCAAACTTCAAATCCTATGCTATATACCTACTTTCTGCTCTCTCCCAGTGTCTTGGTGGTCTACTCAACCCTTGCTTCAATCAGGGTTCTTCCACTGATGACACACTCAATCATCTAAGACCTGACTTCCTGTGAAGGCACTACCAGTGCATGAAGTGCATCATGTTCAGTGCTAGAGCAGCCTTCAAGTCATTCTTGCTGTGATACAACACAAATCTTAGAGAAGAGGAAGAGGAGTTCTGGGGTTCAAATCAGTGTCCTGAAGATACCTGTAGCTTTAACATTACCTGTTCAGCTCTTAAGGACTACTTTTTAAGATACAAATGCAAAGTCCTGCACCTGGAAAGTAACAACCCCTTACAGCAGCAGTACAAGCTGACAGGGGAGCGGAAAGGGACCTTGAGGTTTTGGTAGGCAGCAAGCTAAATGTGAGAAGACTAACAGCATCCTGGGGTATATTAACAGGAACACAGCCAGTAGATTGAAGGGAAAGGGTTATCTTTCCTCTACTTAGCACTTGTTAGACCAAATCTAGAATAATGCATCCAGTTTTGGCCCAGTACAACAAACTGGAGCAAGTTCAGCAGAGGGCCACCAAGGTGGTTGTGTCCGCCTATTCTTAGAGGAGAGGCTGAGGGAACTGGCCTTGCACAACTTGGAAAAAAAGAAGGTTTTGAGAGGACCTGACAGCAACCTTCTTGTACCTTTGAGGTTTTGAAGAAGACAGAGCCATGTTTTTCACAACAGTGGATGGTGTAGGATGATGAGAAAGAATGGTCATAAATTTTAAGGTGAGATTCATACTGGCTGTAAAGAAACATTTCCTGTTTGGAGTCAATCAAGCAGTGGATCAGGCTGGCTAGACAATACTGTGCAGTCTCTGTCTTTGGACATTTTCAAGACGCAACTGGATAAGGCTGCAGATAAACCTTGCCTGACCTTATAGCTGACTCTGCTTTGAGCAGAAGTTTGAACTATATGTCCTCTGGAGGCCATCCTTTCCGACTTGAGTTGTCCCATGAGCCTATGATCTTGTAATAAAGACTCTAGATCCCAAGAATGAGTCTAACTCAACATTTTCCACTTTGAGTCACCTGAACATTTCCATTACTTTGTTGCACCTCAGATGCAGCAAAGCTGCTGCTGTTAGGGAAGAGTTGGGTAAGATAAATGCATGCTCTAACCTCTTGAAGCTTCAGTCTTCTAGGCAGTGTCACTGAAGATATCCTGAAGAGTTATGAGTTGCTATCCTCTTCCTCCCAAATCATCCTACTCACTCCATATTATCAGTCCTTCCTTTGGGCATTCCTCTCAAAAAACTCTGTTGCAAGAGGACTCAAATGTATTCTTGCTCCTTGAGATCATTCAGCTGCACATACTCATCTCAAAGACTGTTAATTACTTCCTGATATCAAGAAGATAACAATATATTAGGAACTTACAGAATTTGGACATCTGCATCCTTAAATCTCAGTTCAGGAGGGTAACAGTAATCACGATCATGGCAAGAAAGATATTTTATGTTTCAGAAAATATTTTTGATTGTGAATGAACTTATTAGTATTTTTGTCTTCCAGTTGACCTGATAGACAGCTGTATAGAAAACATGAAACATATTCATGCACAGCTGAATCTGGATTCCCTGAAGCCTGGGAAAGCACAGAAAAAAAAGGTAACTATAAAAGGCAAAAGACTGATATGATAAGGCACTTCCCAGATCTTTTTGGTTTGTTTTGGGTTTTTTTCTTGAGGTGGATACTGTTGGTATCTGTCGTGGGTGAAACAGAGTAAATGACAACTTGTAGTGGATCTGGATACTGGAGCTTCTTTAAGAGTCAGTGATTTCAGAGCTTTTACCAACTTGATTATCTCACACACTCACTCTCCCGCCCAGTGTTATGTTCACTAGGTCTCAACTGCCTTTTCCAACATGGAGATGACTGCTATTTCAGGAGACTCAGGCAGTAAATCACATCAGTTTGTGCTTTGCAGCTGTTCAGTTACCAGTCTTGGATATTACTGGCCATAGCCCCTAGGCATGTGCTGGTGTGTGTCTCCATGCATCTCTCTGGTCTCCAGGATCTCCCACTTGCAGGATTGTTCCTCCAGCCAGGATCTTCTTTTTTTTGGGGGGGGAGGGGGCTTCTTTTCTTTGTTTCAGAGACCATTTCTTTTCAAGAACCCTTTTCGCTACCAACTTTTCTTTCAAGCTCCTGTTTACCCAATCTAAAAAACCTGTATGTGAAGTACAACACACGATCAACCTCTGAATTAATGATTCTGTCTCATGTCATTTCATTAATTGGAGGATTCAGGACTTCACACTGTCAGTCTAGGTTGTCAGAATTAGCAACCAGCCCATTCTAGTTGAAACCAGCAACTAGCATACTTCTGATTAAGAGTTCAAAATTTCAGTTTCACACAGTCACACACATACACGTTCATCCATTTGTCACCTGTCAGTGTTTGCAATTTTTTATATTCTTTTTTAGCCTACAACTATATATGAGAGTACTATATTCTTTTCAAACAAAGTTGGACTTTCAGCCTTGACTTCATGGTCCTATGCAATCCAGTTAATTTTTCCCATCTGGTTTCCACAATAATAATTTTTCTGTTTCTCAGGGGTTTTTTCTCAGTGTCTTTCAAACAGTGCTAGCCATTTGTTTTTCTTTCTGTTCCTGTACTAGTCAATCTCCCTCCTATCCCAAAACCAGTTTCAGTCTGCTTGCGCATGTAAGTCATAGTTTTTTATTCTCTACCATCTCGTACTACCGGGCTTCCAATTCTAGTTATTTTTCTGTCCTCCTGCATATTTGGTCTGTCTGTCTTGGTCTCTTGTCATCAGACTCAGTTGTCCCTGGCTTTAACTTCCTGTCAATATTTTTTTTTTAACCTGATAGTTGTGCTCCTTCCACTGCTTGTACTCCCAGTTTCTTATCTCTATTCAAAATTTATTTGTTAAGCCTTTTTTTTAACCTCACTGAATCACAGAATGTTAGAGATTGG
>NW_010135345.1:0-5777 GCF_000699245.1 Pterocles gutturalis
TTCCAGCCCAAACCCTTCTGTGATTCTGTCATATGATTCTATGATTTCCTCATGCCGGGGAGTGGAAAGGAAGGTGCTGGTCTCTTCTCTCTGGTGACAAAACATGAGGGGATGGGTTAAAGCTGCATCAGGAGAAGTTTGCATTGGATATTAGGAACATGTTCACTGAGAGGGTGAGCAGGCTTGCCAGGGAAGTGTCCATGGCCCCAGGCCTGTCTGTGTTCAAGAAGCATTTGGGCAATGCTCTTAGATCTGTGGTTCAGCTTTTAAGTTGTCCTGCGTGGAGTCAGGAGTTGGACTTGATGATCCTTGTGGATCCCTTCCATCTCAGGATATTCTGTTCTGTGATTCTATGATGTACAAACAAATTTTTTCTATGTAGTTTTGGTAGGTTTTAGGACCTGATCTGTGTTTCAGAATCAATCTGATAACAGTCCTGGGATTGCAGAGTAGCTAGTTTGTGTGGGTAGGGGTATTTTCTTAGAAAACACCAGTCATCTTGACAGATAAGTAAGCAAGCTTGAATGTGGATGCTATTTCAAATAGCAATTTCCCCCCCACATCCCCCATTTTGCACATTGCAAAACTCGTAAAATATCTTGGGCTTCATGTGGTTTTCTTTGGAGCTGATTGACACTTCAAAACTATAAACAAATTATTTTGGGAGATACTTACTGGAATATATACTTTTGTGTCTTCTTTCTTCAAAATATTATTTTCATGCCTTGGACTAAACTCAGGGATAGTTTGGGCTTAAAAATGGGCAATTTCAGAATTTTTTTTTTCCTGCTTACAGCTTTAAATGTGTTTGTCCTTTAAATTATGGGTGCTCTGCATGTTTTAATTAAAATAACTCCAAACTCCAAAGACTCTTGGATGGCAAATTTCTAATGTATGTTGGGAGTAACCTGTGAGTTGTCTAGTATCTTGTGTGGTTATGGAAGCTAGGTTAGTGTGACTGGAACATCTCAAAGAAAGTGTCTGTTGCTTAGTTTTTTTTTAAGCATCCCTTTGTAAATCTGTCATCTTAAGGTATAAATGGATCACTGAATGGGAACAGTACCACTGCAGTATCTGGTATCAGCACATCTGTACTGTCCACTAGCATCGCAACATCTGCAGGACAAGTGAAAGCTGTAACCTCAGGAACAGGAGGCCGCAAATACAACCAGGAGCAAAGCAAAGTTCAGCTTTTGGACACCAGAGCTGACAAAATCAAAGATAAGGTAAATATACAGAAAAAACCTTAAGGTTCAGAACAGAGATTGGCATGGTAAGTGTCCTGATTGTGCTCACAGGAGCATACTTAATTGTGCTCTCACAGTACAGAATGTTTTGTGTTTTTCTTGTTATTTATTACAGCAAGACCTGTACCCTTTTCTCTGTGGTTGGTTTTTGTGTGTGTGCGTGTGTGTGTTGGGGTCTTTTCTGGGGGTTTTTTTTTGTTTGTCTTTTGTTTTTTTTGACGTGCTTATGAACCAAAAACTGCCGTTAGCACTAATCCCACTAGCTGATAGCTGTATGCGACACCATATTTTTATTTAAATAATTATAATATAAAATACATTATTTTTAACACCAATATGTGATATTATTGTATCAGTATAAATATTTGTATTTTAATTCCAGTTTATAATAGGTTGTAATTTGTTCTGTTTATTGAATTGTGTTTACTTGAAACTTAAACTACAAAAAATTTCAGAAGCAAGATGAAATTACCAGACATTAAAAGAAAAATGCTTTTCTGACAGTGATTTCCTGTTTATCAGAAGAAAGAAGAATTATTAATGGCTGTGATTTAGCAAAAAATTTAGCCGCCGTCTGATATGAAAGACATGAGTAGTTTCGTTGAGTTAGTAATTCTCCTTACATACTGACCCAAGCACTCCTTAAGAACTTTGCTACTCTTGGAATCAAAGCTGCTTAGTGAAAATGCAGGAAATAGGATACTGGGAAACTGACTACTGTCAGAAGCTAAGGGAGTCATTCTCTACTACTGGCAGCCATCTAGGCTAAAATACTTTTTTTTTTTTTTTTTTTCTTTTTGTCTGTTTGTCTGTGTGTGTGTGTATGAATTGAGCCTTTTTGGTTTGTACTTTTCCTTTTCTTTCTGTTTTCTTTTGTGTCAGCAAGCGTTTAGAATTTCTTTCAAGTGTTTTTTGTTGTTCTAAATGTCTTTACAGAGAGATTTTTTAAAATCTTTTTCTGCTTCTGGCTTACATTATTTCATTTAGTCTAAATTATTTTTTCTCTATGCAGTTCTCTGGCTTTTTTTTTTTCCCTAAACTACTTTACCTCTTGTGCTGGATTTGATAGAAACTTCTCCAAAAGATTAATCCTTTCATATCCACTAGGTGCATGTGTTTAAATCTTCTCTATCATTACGTTCTACTCTAAGATACTGATATGCCATCCCTTCCTGTGGAATCTTAGTAATCCAACTTCTTTGTGTTGTTTTTATCTATGTCAAAAGAGATTCTATTTGTTTAGGAATCAAAAACTCCCCAGGAAGTGGTTGTCTTTCCCAATGTGGTTAAGTGCCTGATTTGTTTTGAAGTGTTTCATTGCTTACAAGTCATACTAAACTTTGTGTCAATATTAGCTGTCCCTTTTCTTATTTGAGGTAGGTCTTTGTGAATCAGACTTAGGTGTCAGGTGATGCTTGGTACTTGCTACCTCCTCTTTCACAAGAACGTTCCTGACTCCTTTCTTGGTGTAGTAGTTTCTTATGTCCTTGTCTGCAGTATGAAAAGATGGATTTGTAAGATACAGCAGCTAACCTGTTTTGTAAAGGTAGATGGACAGCAAAAGTTTTAAAGTGTTGATGAGTGGAAGTAAACACCATCAGCAGAGTAAGCCTGTTGACATACTCTTCTTTTTCCAGACAGTTACAAAAAGCATCTCTTAAGAAGCTGATGTTACGAATACGTATTTAATCAGCATTGTGAATAAACTGGATATTTATGATTTTAGTATTATTGCAGCATTTTGGGTGTTTCCCTTTCCACATAGATCAATAGAGATCATGAAGGGGGAAAATTGGAATAGAATCCTAGAGCTGTGATTCCAGAAAGCATTGTTACTTCTACTGCTTCAGGTCATGGTCTTGTCCTTCATTTTATGTTATTAACCTTTATGAAGAAGTATTCTGAATCTGTGCCAAATATTAGACAGCAAGATTCTCAAGTGTGATGTAAAGGACACCAGCAATGGAGCATATAGGACCTACCACAGACTGGCACAGTTATTTAGATGTTATTTTTTAAGTGTCTGTGTACATTCAGATCATTGTCCCTTGTGTGAAGTATCAACTGAAACCTTTCTGAATTGTTCATTTAAACAATAAATCCGAATAAATACACTTAAATTCTGAAGATTTCCTAGCAGTGAAGCAGTGCATGTGACAGTATGCAGAAGGTATGATGATATGAAGCATTTCTGTGGTCATCACAGGAACCAATAAAGAGAACCTGGTTTAAAAAAAGATACAGATACCAGCCAATTGACAGACAGGTGAGACTTAATCCACCTACAGCTTCCACATTTCATCACTATTTTACAAAGTAAATTGAATCCCATTCTGTGGTTCAACCCCAGTGGGCAGCTCAGCCCCACGCAGCCACTCGCACACTCACCCCCAGTGGGGTGGGAAGAGGTAAAAGTGTGAAAACTCCTGGCTTGAGATAGAGGCAGTTTAACAGAGAAAGCAAAAGTTGCACGCACAGGCAAAGCAAAACGAGGGATCCATTCACTGCTTCCCATCGTCAGGCAGGTGTTCAGCCATTGCCAGGAAAGCAGGGATTCATCACACATAACGGTGGCTTAGGAAGACGAATGCCTTAACTCCAGATGTCCTCCCTTCTTCCCCAGCTTTTATTCCTGAGCACGATGCTGTATGGTGTGGGATAACCCTTGGGTCAGTGGGGTCAGCTGTCCTGGCTCCTTGTGCCCCCCCAGCCTGCTCGCTGGGGCGGGGTGAGGAACAGGAACAGCCTCGAGGCTGCCCAAGCGCTGCTCAGCAGGGACTAACCCTAGCATATGTGTGTGTTACCAGCACTCTTTTGGTCACAAATCCCCAACATAGCACCATAGGAGCTGCTATGAAAAAGATTAAACTCTATCCCAGCCAAAACCCGTACACCCACTTATAAGAGTAAGTTTGTCATGTTCTCCCACTAAGTGTGTTTCTTCGTCATAAGACAAAGATCTTTGCCATAGAATTGCTCTTTCTTCTTAGCCTCTTGTTTTATAATACACCTACCATTAAAAAATAGATTTGAAAAGAAAACTTCCAGGAAAGTTTTGTTAAGAAAGTGTGCATTTTTCAGGCACTGTTTCTCTGATGCTGCTGTCTGCGTTGTTATCTAGAATTGCTACGACTTTTTGGCCCTCCACTCACCTACTTGCGCTGTCCATCTGTCTTCCTTTTGACTCGTTTTCACCTTACAGTTCCCTCAGTGACTCCCTGTGCCTTGTTTAGATGCTACGTGGTGCTTTGCTGCTGCTACATGATATCTGTAATGGTGTTTCATGTGTTTCTCTCCCTTCCAACTTAATTCTGTGAACTCTCTTTAATGATGTAAATATGCTTTAATGCAGTAATACGTACTTTCCTGTCTCTCACATACCCACCACCATAAAACTCGAGTCCACATGTACATCCTTCAGATGCGTTTGTAAAATAGGCGTTTGTTTTAGTTAGCTCCCCATAAGCTAACTTTCCTCATCTCTTGCTCTTTCAAATGTGGTCTCGCAGTGTCAATGTTTTGGAGTTCCTACATTTTTTACACCTTTCTTCTTTTTCTATGATTTTGTGTGTTGCTTCTTTTAATTTTTCTATTCTAGTCTGCAAATTTGTTCTTTCCAAGAATTTAAATATAATGCAGCTGTCAGAGTATTTCAGCAAATTTTGGTCAGTTTTTCAGAGACAAATCCCAGAAGCAATTTGATGAGCATATTCTTTTCAGTCCTCAAAACCTTACGTTGCTGAACAGCGCATACTGTGAAATGATAAGTTAAGTAATGTAGATAAATTAATGTGTCACTGAAACATATTGATGCATCTACTATGTCTTGTTCTTTCTGTGTTAGTTTGCAATAAAGCTTTTGGTTTTAAATTTTTTCGGAAGCAGTACGTTCTATGGAGGTTTGCTAGAACTGAATTCCAGTCTGCTTTTCGAGGCCTAAATTTGATCTATTGCTTTGAAACGTAGCGATGACAAGCATTACGTCAGGGTGTGTGGTCAGAAAAAGACTTTAGCGGAACCTTGTGACCAGTTTTTCATTTTCATCATCTTGTGAAGCACTTCTTTCCTTCAGTCTTCCGCAAAGACGGTCAATTGTGTTCAAGGATTGCAGATCACTTTACTCCAAAGTCTTACTGTTTTTTGTTTTAAAAACTATGCATGATAATAAGATGACATAAGAGATTAAAGCTGAACCATTAACAGAGCATTTATCTTCCTGCTAGAGACCCAGAAAAAAAGCAGTGGAAAGCTCTAGTAACAGCGACAGTGATTCGGGCTCCTCTTCAGACACCTCAAGTGAAGGCATAAGTAGTAGCAACTCTGATGATCTAGAGGAAGATGAAGAGGAGGAGGAGGACCAGAGTGCTGAAGAAAGTGATGATGATGAATCTGATTCTGAAGACGAAGCACATCACAAAAACAAGAGCAAGGTATGACACCTCACTGTGCTGCCCACAGTCTGGTCAGTGAAAGCTGTTCCTGAAAAATCGACCTGCTTACGTTTGTACCAGTGAGCAATTATTTAACTAC
>NW_010135346.1:0-2666 GCF_000699245.1 Pterocles gutturalis
ATTTTGAAAAGATGATGTGTGGCAGAAGCGTTCGTCTGGTGCGCTCGGGGAGGAAGGAAGAGGAGGAGGGAGGGGATGGTTTCCTGAGGGGAGCAGAGGCTCCTTATCGCTTCGGCTTTGCCAGGGCTCAGGCTTTCACAGGATGAGAGGTAAACATGAGGATGGTTTTACATATCTTTCCTTTATTGTCATGCCTAGGGAAAAAAAAAAAAAAAAACCCAAGGAAACAATTTCCCCTGAATAAAGAAGAAATAAATTCCTCTGAGGATCCATTATTTTTGATTGCCACTAAGGCATTCCCACGAGGAGTATTCTTGTGCCCAGAGCGTGAGTTTTCACGTGAACTGTGTTCTTTTTTTAGCGAGATTAGAGTATAACCCATAAAGTTATTAAAGTAAAACAGCAGAACTTCTTATGGAATATTGGAAAAGACCTTTCTTATACACTTATTTAGCAGTGGGCAATTATTTCAGTTTGAGCAGTGATAATAAATGCTGAGATTGTGGAACCTGATTGTATAAAGCTCTTTGGTGTTCTGGTAAGTATAAACGTTTGTCAAAGTAAGGAATCGTTAACATACTTTGCTAAAGAATAAGCAAGTTATTTAACTGGAAAACTAATATGATAATGACTTTAACTGTATTTGGCTAAGGAAAAGCAGGGTAATCAGCAGTTTTGCATGCAATCGTGTGAAAACTACCTTTTTCTTTATATAGCTACAACCAAAGTTTTTATCACTTTCTATGAATCTGCCTTTATAGCCTGAGTGTTTGTTACAGAAGTTAAAACTGCAGACTTGGTGTAAGCTTTGAATTTTGATAGTTTGAGGTTTGTTTGTTTGTTTGTTTTGAGTTGGTATCTGGTGATTTTCATGTGGAAATCTCCAGGAAAATACATAATGCACATTTTGTTCTGAGGATCCTTTATGAATAGGAGGGCTTTTGCTGCGAAACACGTGATTTATGATCAGGATTATAGTGGGAAATAGTGTATGCCACCTGTGTAATAAGTAACCAGTCTGTCAGACAGTTTTCTGGCAGCAGGCTCAGGTGTCTCCTGCAGTCAGGACGATACAAAACTTACTAAACACCGATGCACAAGCATGAGGAACAGGGGGGTTCCTTTGTCATGGTTTTCTCAGTATTAGTCTGGGATGTTACTGCTCTGCCCGTACTTTTTGTACTCATTTTTCCCCTGTACTCTCTAGGAAAGAACCTGTATGGATTGGAACTCTCTTCATGCTTTCCCTTAATGGGGGTTGAGAAAAGGTGTCAGTTAAGGAAGTCAAGGTCATTTCTGTAATTAGCAGAAAAAAATAATTTTGTATCTTCTACCTCTCGTATTGCTGTGATGCTTGCCCTAAAGCAGACAAACGAGTGTCCATAAAAATGCTATTACTTTATAGGTGCTTATATAATAAATAAGGAATTAATGAAAATCTTGAGGGATATTGAGGGACGGACTGGTCTTTTGTGGCCGTGTGACTCACCAAGGGATAAGGCTTTTGCAGCTGGAATTAATTTTCTTCTACCCAACACGATAGTTCCTTAAGGCCTTTAAAAACATCTTTCTGCTAAATTGTGTAGAAATAGAATTAAGAATGAATTCAAGATGTTAAATTAAAAAAGAAACCCAACCCAAAACCCCTTCCCCCACTTACTGATCCAGCCCCTGTTGAAAACAAATGTGATTTAATCTATCAAGAAAACATTACACATAGAGCACGAGGAATAAAGTCAAGTCAAATGTAGTCTTCACCCTCTAACTCACATGCCTTGTTTTCCTCAATTTACTGCTTGTTCAGAATTTCCAGATCTTGTGATCTGGTCTTTCCCATGCAGTATTATAAGCTGAGAAGAGCAGTAAGAAATGAGCAGCTGGAATTCCAGATTGAGATGATGGTGCTGTTAAGGAATGCATTATTTCTTCATAATGCCTCAGTTTTTTATTAATGTCGTTATTTCATCATCCAGATTGCTTAGTCTTAGTTATTTAATGGGAGCTGGGGATTGTATGATGTACTTCGGGTTTGTTTCTCAGTTTGATAACAATTTCTGGAAAAAATATACCGTAGCCTTTACAGCAAATAAAGTAAATTGTTCATAATTCAGAAATGTAGATAACCAGCCCGATACTTGCATGGTTGTAGCTTTTCTGTATGTTTTCAACAGTTAAAGTACATTAGAAGAAGCCACGTGTGTGTAAAAAACTTTTCCATTTAAAATAAGTAACAAGTACCATCACTTTAGGTAAAGAAGCAGAGAAAATTGTGTACTTCATGAATTATGGATAGATTTTGTTTGGGACTATTTTCATGGAAAGGACCTGATCCTGCAGGTACTGTCTGTAACACAGAATGCTGGTAATACTGTCAAGGAGATATCTGCCTGTGCTTGTACAGGGAGGTGTGTCATTAAAGGAGAAAAGAATTAGCATTATGAATATATATAAATGAACAAAGGGGTCACTTCTCATTTATTTTTAAAGCAGTGTTTTGTTTGGATAATGACACAGCTCACTTGCTTTTGAAACAAAGAAACACTGACCAGTGATGATAGACTGTGTGTCTGGTCACTTATGTGTGGATAACTTCTTTGTCAACAGTGGTGAATTGGGTGGGGAATAGAAATTGCATAGATTTCTTATAGAAAAAACAAAAAAACAAA
>NW_010135347.1:0-6562 GCF_000699245.1 Pterocles gutturalis
CTGTGTTTGCAGCTTCCTTAGTCCAGTCTGGCATCCTTAGTAACCTCTTTAGTTCATCATTCCCAATACTGCCAGAAGAGCCCTATAGAGGAAATGTAGGTGAATACATGGACACAGATGTAGATCCCATCTGCCACCTGCCCTGGGGTCAGGAACCAGCTTGTGACAGTGAGGTGAGGCAAGTGTCTAAGGACAGGAGCACCTGAAACCGCAGCAGCCTATTTTGCAAGAGGATGCCTGTAACCCTCCAGCGCAGGTTGCCTTGAGGGCATGGTCTTTTTTTTAAGCTTACATGGGTTTTTCCTAGTCTCATTTACATTGTTTTATCAGCATATCAAATGCAGTAACATGTATTTGTCATTAAAATCATATAATTCATACCAAAATCATTCTTACTTGAGCTGAGTAGTACCTTACCTGCCAGTTATTTAAGAAAATGATTTTCAGGATAGGATGCTACTCAGAAAACATGCCTTGTTCTCCCTGGAATTAATTCAAATTTTTCTGACACCTAGAAATAGATAATATTTTTTCTGTTTTTTTCTGTTCATCCTTCAGAACTTCCAGTGTTGTATCTGGGCATAAGCATTATGATTCCACAGGGCTTAATAAAATCACATCAGTGATGTCTCCTTCTAACATAGACTGTTCAGTATCAAAATATCTGTCTCCTTTAGTATAAATGGCAGAGACAACAGGTGAGGTCCATATCCACTCCATTTTAAAACTAGTATTTAGCATGCAGTGCTTTTGGTTTGGCAATTCGGTGTTAGAATAATGTTTTATTAGTCTACTATCACTCTCTTACTTTTTTCTATGTTTTCCCCTCCTTGTACTTTGCAACTAAACATGACTGTACTTATCTAATCTTCTCCTTCCCTCCTTCCCTGAGAAAACAATAAAATGATTTTTTTTTTTTTTTTTTTTTTTTACAAAGGCTGAGGATTTGCTGCTGGCAAACAATATCTGAGAGTCTCTGCTACTGCACTGAAACCTAAGGGGAGCCCTGCAGACAGGAATTTTCTCAGGTTTCATCCTTTTCTGTGGTTCGCAGGGAAAAAGTTCTAAAGAGGACAAGATGCAAAGTAAGTTGGCTTCAGGTTATACTGCCATTTTTGAGGAGTGGAAAAAAAGACCCACTCAGCTGTAGATCCTAGGCCCAAAATCTTCAATGCATGAAGGGAGGGTGTCCCCAGAAAGAGCTGTCCCTTCCGAGACAAACCCAACCTGGAATTTTTCCTGAGAAGAGTCTGATTGCTGGGAGGAAAGATCCCAGTTCAGTGAGTAAAATTTGTATCAAAGGGCTGGTGGTTTAGTTAACATCGTGTAGGATTTGTCCATGGGACAACAAACAGATTGTGTCACAAGGGGCCTGAAAATTGTTTCCAGATGATTTAATGTTTTGCAAAAATGTTTGATTGGCCACAGAAAAGGCATAGTCTATTGCTCTGAATTAGCTGTTTGGCTTATGCTGGCATGATCCTTGAGGTCTTTTCCAACCTTAATGATTCTATGATTCTATGATTAGAATAACATGAGAGAGAGCTGCAAAACGTGCCCACAGACTCTTGCATAAATATTTGCACTTCTGTGGTCCTTCTCTGCATGAAACTATTGATAGAGAAACAGAATCAAACTCAGGGGATGGCTGGCTGTTACACAGAAGCTGGACGAGTAATTTGTGAAGCTGTGGTTTCTATTCTGAGATCTGTGTTAGAATTAGTTGCTTTAATTGCTAAACCAAGATGTTTCTAGCCCCTCTGATGATTATAAAGGCAGTTTTCTAGTCCTACAGTGGATCCCTTTACTACTGATACATTGAGATAAGTGATGAACTTAAGAAGGGTTTTCAAAAACAGTTGTTGGTTATATTATATTGCAGCTACTGACACACATGTGCATGCTCACCCACGCAAAACCCTCTCTAGCAGTAAAACGTCCTAAAACTAGTTTCTTTATGCCACTGCTTTCCCACTTGCATGTATCAAGTAGATGTTAACTGCCCTTGCTGCTGTTAATGAGTAGAGTGTGGGGTTTTCAACATGTCTCTGGGGAACAGAGTGCATGGATTCTTTTTTTTTATCCTTTGGCTCAGAAAGATATAGATGCTGACTTTAATAAATAAATAAATAGAGAAATAAATAAATAAATAAATGAAAAGTAGCAGCAGCAGGATCCTAAACAGTTCTGCAGAAGTAAACTGGCCTGACACTTTGTAAGCTCGTACATCCTCTTTTAGCTCAGTGACCTTTGCTGGAAAAGTGAAGTAGTGTAGGTGGGCCCTGATCCAGTACGCACTGAGGGGAAATTAGAGCTTTCCTTTCACTTCATGTACGGTTTGACTGGGGCCACACCTAGACATGTAAATGGGAATGCAGGACTTCATCTCAGCTTGACTTTATGAAGTGCATGACAGCCTAGAGACTCCAGAAGAGTGACTATAAAGAAGTCTACCAGACCTAATGTCAGAGGGGGAAACATCTTTGAGAAAGCACACATAGAGAAGGAACCAGAATGTCCTCTGTGAATGTGCACTGAGATTCAACAGAATAAGCAAGAAAAGAGTTTGGCCTGATTTAGCAAACCGAAGCTGAAATTCTCCTGTCTAGAAAGGAAGGTCTTTGCAATTATCACTCCCTTATGGGGGTTATTTCTTCTCAAACGACTAAATAAAGAAGGGTGTATTACTGTGCTGATGCGTAGCATGTCAATAGCCATGGGTTAGTATTACCTGTTCTATATACTGGTCCGGTAAAGTAAGGATAGGGTTCAAATGGAAGACAGTGTTCTCTGTTTAAAATGTATAATTCACTAAAGTGAGACACAGCTGATCTGGCCACTGTGCATTGACAAATAAGTGTTCTCATGAGACAGGTGAACCAAGCATGCTGTACTTTTCAGACAAATTAAAAAGCAAGTGTCTGGCATGACGGACAGCTGGAAATGCTGCCTTGTTTTCCACACCTTGGGTGTGCAGTTCCATCCACTGATATTATTTGCGGCTTTGCGGAGAGGAGACCCCTGGGGATTCTCTGCTGTCTCTTACAATGCAGTAAGCCAGCACTTAGGTATGTACACCTCTAACAGCATGTAAGTCCTGCAAATGAATCAGAAAAAGTGTAGGGTCTGTAATGCAGTGCAAAAGGTTTTAAATTGCTTTCTCTGACATATTTAACCACTAAAAGATGCAGAGACTTCTATCATTCCTCCAAAGCAGATCCAGTGACTGTAATGGCCTTTGATGACTGGGTGCTGGTGACCTGTGTGCTCTTTTAAATACTCTCAATTTCCATGGAAACTAAAGAGAAACGAGGAATTAAGACCAGTATAATTTACATTTCCATATATTCATTAAGGAAAGACATCATTTTAAGCTAAACTGCAAGCACCTATTCAGTACAAGAAGTTTTTAGATTGTATTAGTGATATCTATAGTACATCCTCATGCAAATCCTGAATGCAAACCTCACTAACATCGTATGTCTTGTTTAAACACTCTGGAAAGGCAAATTTTGGCTAAGTTGCATTTGCAGCTGTTTTCCCACCTCTGAGGTAGCCAACGAAATGTTTTAACTGCAGCTGATCCTTGCCTCTCACCATAGATAGTATTTCCCTTTATCATCTGGTTTAAATGGTCACATTACTGCTTTCTAGCCTCATCCTGTAAAACAGCCCGAGTAATTTTACAACCAGCCTTTCTCGGTGTTGTTTTTTTTTTTTTTTTCCCCTTAAAAAAAACCCGACCCAAACAGTCCAACCTGAAGCCATTTTGGAGAAAATACAGAAAGTAATCATATAGAAAATTATGCTAGGAGATCTGAGGCTTGGAAAACGCTGTTGGCACAATAGGGATAGTAACAAACAGTTGGGAGGTGGAGGGAGGAGTAGGTTCTACAAGTGCTACCCTGTCTAACCTGGTTCTTCTGCAGTTGGCCCAGTTTATTATCTGTGTCCTCAGGAAACTTCTCCCTCAGCAGTGCCCCTAGAGGAATTAGCATAAATTAGCATGTTCCTTTAGACATATTCCTGACTCAAAAGTGAATTTAACACTTGAAAAAGGACATGGATTGACAACTCCTGGACTGAAGCCTATTCATTTCTGAAAGAAATACAAGATCTATGAATCAGAGGTGCCAGTTTCTTACTCCCCTAAGAAATCACTCTGTGGAAGAGGTGGGTGGGCCGAGGGGTGGGATGGAACATCCCTTCTTACCCACTGAAACCTGGCCTCATACTGACACTCTCGTTAATAAAGTGAAGCACTGCCCACTGCACCATGGCTGCAGCTGTCAGTTATCACCAGAGATGTTTTTCCTGGTGCTTAATGGAGAAAGAAGAGTTTGATAGTTGACCCAGGGTTACCATTCCTCCCTCGTATACTAGTAATAGGTTAATTTTGTGAGTTACTACCTAGAGAATCAATTTAATCAATTTTATCAAATCATAAAATATTGACAATACCTGCTGTAAAAATTCAGGTGAGAGAAAGGATAAAGAATTCTTCCCTTCAGCTTTTCTTTTGGTGTCTTCAATTCCTGGCCTTGTTGTGGTCATAGAAATCTGTAAAATTAGGTCTTGTTCCTTAGCTCTAGCTTGCCTACAGAGAAGAGTGCTTTGTCCATAGTATGTATGCTTTGCTATTCAAATGGTAGTTGCCAGCAGATTACCCTTTTTTTCCCCTGTTTTATAAGTGATTTTTAAATTTTGGTCTAACCACTTGTACCAGAGCTTTATAGCTATATCAGAAGCTTTGGGGAAAACACCTTTTTTAAGCTTGCAGCAGCATAGAACTTTATACATGGCAAACCACACATTTTACATGCAAACCTTATACATATGTTCAGCTTCCTTAGGTGGTCAGGTTCAAACCTTGTTCTACAGCAGGCTTTTTACTGCTTGGCTTTGGGACATTCTCATCAGCTGTTATTAAAAGGGTGTGGAAAATTGCACAGAGAAATGTCTGTCTGGTAATTATCTGGTTGTCATACCACTTGGACATTATCAGCACTTTACAGCCTTCAAAGTATTTACCTTTACAGCACCCCTGTGAGAAAGAGAAGTGTTATAATGCCATTTGTGAGGTGGAGGGCTGAGGAAACGGCATGGTACATGTCTGCTGAGGGGGGACATTGCTCCACGTCATGGCCCCTGCATCCTTGGCAGCTCTGTCCACCTAGTGCAACGGGCTTTTCTTTCAGCAAAAGGGAGGGAACTGATGTGCTTTAATTCTTAGCTTGGTATAAGTCTGGGATGTGGCCAGCATGAATGCTTAAGTCTGGGAGCACTGCAGTGACCCCATGTCTGCGTCTACCGGCTTACATGCAGCTTAAGTGACTTGCTGAAGATGATATAGGAAATCTGAAGCAGAGTAAGTAGAATATGGGCTATAGGCATGTGATTCAGACTGAGATATATCTCAGTTCAGGGATACAGTATCCCAGATGCCTGTCTGGAGCTCACAGGTACAACACAGGGTCTGCAATAAACCTACTATTTTCTGGTGCAGCAGTTGGAGACAAATGTCAAAAAATGAGAGCAGATATCTGTCAAATGCATCCTAGACTAGGATTCGGGTAGGTCCAGTTGGAAAGCTTGGACAGATTTGGGTTTCATCTACCCTAAACCACCAAATAGCCAAGGAATGGATATGAGTTTTTTATAGCATAATAGCATTGAAACCATACTTGAAATATTCCTGCCTGCCCTGTTACTTTAAATGATGTTCCAGCAGAGCATTTAATGAGAAGTAAAAAAAGAGTTGTGTAATTTAAAAATATTAATAACACCTGCTTTATCACTGCAAACACTTTGGAGGTAGGTATGCACCTTGACTAATGTCTGACATATTACTGGCCAAGGACGTTAAGGGTAACAGGAAGAACTTCTATACGTATGTCAGTGATAAAAGGAGGACTAGGGAAAATGTGGGGCCCCTCCAGAAGAAGGTAGGAGACCTGGCTACCCAGGATATTGAGAAGGCTGAGGTACTTAGCGAGTTCTTTATCTCAGTCTTCACTGGCAAGACCTCAAGCCACACTGCCCAAGTTGCAGAAGGCAAAGGCAGGGACTGGGAGAAGGAAGAACCACCAGCTGTAGGAAAAGATCAGGTTCGAGACCATCTAAAGAACCTGATGAGATACATCTGCGGGTCCTGAGGGAACTGGCAGATGAAGTTGACAAACCACTATCCATCATATTTGAGAAGTCGTGGCAGTCTGGTGAAGTTCCCGCAGACTGGAAAAGGGGAAACATAACCCCCATTTTTAAAAAGAGAAATAAGGAAGACCTGGGAAACTACAGGTCAGTCAGTCTCACCTCTGTGCATGACAAGATCATGGAGCAGATCCTCCTGAAATCTATACTAAGGCACATAGAAAACAAGGAGGTGATTGGTGACAACCAACACAGCTTTACCAAGGGAAAATTGTGCCTGATTAATTTGGTGGCCTTCTATGACAGGGCCACAGTGCTGGTGGATAAGGGAAGGGCAAATGACATAATCTACCTGGATTTGTGCGAAGTCTTCGACACAATCCCACATGACATCCTTGTCTCAAAGTTG
>NW_010135348.1:0-1039 GCF_000699245.1 Pterocles gutturalis
CCATTGGATTGCCCTTTGCGAGCATGGATTTGGCAGGGGGGGAAGCCACCGAAAGCTGCTGGTTTGTTCTTTACAACGTGCTGAAAGTGCAGAGGCAGGCATTAAGACAAGCAAGAGTAGTTGCTGGAAGTAATGCAAAGTAGATCTTCCAAATCTATTATTTATAGGCGGAGGGAAAGGCTCGTGTATTCCTCCAGGAGCCGTCCCTGGGCTCTGCTCCATCCGCACCGAAGCGAAACACCCGCGGCCTCGCTATTATTAGCAGAAAGTTCTAGCTGGGGGAAGGAGCTTTCCTCCCCGATGGCTAAAGTATCAGTGATCACCTAACCCTCTCAGCTGGGGAAAAAACGGGATTTTCCCCTATTTTTTGCTGGAGTGGCCATCTGGCTCCACCTGACCTTGGGCAAGTCCCTTATACACCCCCCCAAAAAGGGGTGCTGGCGGCACGGCGCTGCCCTTCCTCCCTATGCACCCCGTTAAATCTGTGGCCAGCCCCCCGAGACCCCCCTCCCTGGCTGCAGCGGGGGCCCCCCAGCCCTGGCAGGGTTTGCTGCTGCAGTGCAGATTGGGGAGGTGGCGGCGGTGGGGAATTAAATGAACAATTTGCTTATTTAACCGACCTTGTCAATCAGAGCCTTCGGGTTTGGCACAGGAACAGTCGCGGTATGAAGCCAGCAGATCATTAATTACCCCACATGCTTCACTTTTTTTTTTTTTTTTTTTTAAAAGTAATACGGTTTTTTTGCACTTCTCAACCAGAGCAAAGGTGAGCCTCCAATCTCTGCTGGCTCCCCAGAGGCTGATGGAGAAACCCCTGCAGTATTGCAGAGCAGAAAGTAGAGGATGAGGATTGTATTTTTTCCCCCCTTCTGGGAAAGTCGCACATTTTTTCACAGCTTGAAGTTTGTGATTTCAGTGGGGTGGTTTGCAAGCTCCCGTTTTCCAGCCTTTCCTCGGAACAGCCCCCCCAGTGCCTCGGTTGGAGTTTTGCTGAGAGCTGGAGTCACTGTTTGCCCTGCGGAGGTGGATTTGATGGGTT
>NW_010135348.1:1107-2581 GCF_000699245.1 Pterocles gutturalis
GGACATGGGGGGGTGAATGGTCCCTTCCAGGCGGGGACGAGTCTGGGGCAGCATCTTCCCAGGGCAGCATCCTCCCCGGTTTGGGGGGATGGTCGGCCCCTCGGCTGGGAGCAGCCTCATCACCCATGGGCTGGGCTCTGCAGAGGGGTTTGGGGTTTTGTGGGGGTTTTTTGGGGGTTTTTTTTTGGTGGTTTTTTTTTAGCTCTGCTGCAGGCAGGAGGAAGCTGTTCCAATGCAGGTGCTGCTGCAGGTGGGAGGCTGCTGCTCCCGGGGGTGTCCTGGGGGTACCCCACACTGGCTCAGGGGGGGAAAACCTGTGGGTGGGGAGTGGTTGAGCTAATCCAAACTTCCCCCCATCAGCAGGGGGTCCTGATGAGGGGGTGATTGGCATCCTCCTCCCCCTTGTGCTCTCAGTGCAGCAGCAGAGCCGAGCCCTGCGTGCCTGGATTGCATTTTCTTTTTTATTTCCCCCTTAAGGACTGGGAAAGGAGGCTCGACCGCAGCCTCTCCCTTTGCAAGGAGCATCTTGTGGGCGATGCCGTCTGCAGACCCTCTGCTCTTGGGGACCATCCCCAGGTGTGACGGTGGCTCCTGGTGTCATCGCAGCATCCCCTGGGCTGGGCAGGGTGATGGATGCTCTGCCTGTGGTCCTCGCCCTGTGTCACTGGTTTTCCCCCAGGAGAGACGATGGGATGGATGGATCCATCCCTGCGCCATGGGTGATGCTGGTCGGCATCACCTGGGGCTTTGCCATCCCATCCTGTCCCCGTCCCCATGCAGTGGGCAGGGGCGGTGGGTGGAAAGGGAAACACCCCCAGAAATAAGCGCTCAGGTTCTGAATTTGCATCAATTTGTTTTTTTAATGAAAACTGTCAGTTTTGCTGGAAGGGGAAGGGTTTGGGGAGGTGCCTTTTTGATGAACCTGCTGGGACTGAGTAAGTAGAATGTGATCTTTGGGTCCTGCTGCCCCATCCTCCTTGGGTGCCTCTCCAGGTTTCATTTTGCAAGAACTTTAGTCAAAAAGCAATGAAAAAGGAAGAGTTTTGTTCCAGAGGGCGTGTGGTTTGGGGAGGGGGGGACAGCAAGACGTGCTGGGTTTTTGGAGGGGAAAGTTTCCAACTTTGTAGAATTTTTTTCTCTGAAATGGCAACATCCTCTTCCCTCCCGGCTCTGAAGCCTCGTAATTAATGTGAGGTCGGGTATCTCATTAATTACATCCGTGCTGAGCGCGGCTGCATTGCCCTCCTGGGAAGGAGGTGGTTGAGGCTCCCGTGTCTCGTGCGTGATATCGAGACAGCGACTAAAGTGACATGCCTGCTCCTGCTCCTCTTCATGCCGTAAATAAAGCCCTGCCCCACATGATTTTGTGGTTTGGGGTTTTTTTTCCCTGACAGCCCGGCTGAAAGCACCAGGTTACCTTTGCCGGCATCGCCGCTGTCTGAGAGCACGAGCAGAGTGATCGAGTCAGCGCTCA
>NW_010135349.1:0-12711 GCF_000699245.1 Pterocles gutturalis
AGGACCCCCTAGCTGAGGGATGGGGACCCCTATAGAGTGGGGAGTCCTTTATAGCGGGACCCCCTCATATGACAGGGGTTGGGGACACCCCATAGAGTGGGGACCCCTATAGAAATGGGGGGGTGAGGATACCCTCTGCAATGGGGGCTCCTATAGAAGGAGGGATGGGAAACCGCTATAGAATGGGTACCCTGCAAACCCCTCTGTAATACAGACCCCCCAAAAAACAGGAGGGGTGAGGACTCCCCCTGTATGCTGGGGACCCCGTATAATGGGAAAGGGACTATCTGTGCCATGGCACCCCCACATATCTGGGGGGGACAGCAGGGGACATGGCCCTTCTACACCTCGAGGATTGAGGTTGCGTGGCCGGAGGGTTCGGGAACGCCGGGACAGGGACAGGGACCTGCTCACGGGGTTTTTCTTTGCAGGTTGGGCACGAACCACTGCCTCCCATCGTTGGAAGAAACGTTTTGGGAAGGAAGGTCCTGTACCTGCCTGGCTTCTTCACCTACGGTGAGCGAACGTCCCCTCCCTGCCAGCGCCAGGTCCTGCCCAAAAACGGGGCTGGGAGCTGCCAGGTCAACCGAGCTGACCTCCAGCAGCACTCCCGTATTCCCTTGGGATCATCCCCAGGCTGCAAGGAGACATAAAACACTACTACAGGTTGCAAAGCAGTCAGATCTACCTACCTGTTGTTGGGGACAAGCAGGTGGTGGCTCCAGCACTACCTCCTGCCCTTCCCGTAGCACGTTGCTCTGGGTTTGGAGGTGGAGGCTTAGGGGGTGAAGGTTTGTTGGTGGAGGGTTTTGCATGTGTCAGAGATGGTGAAGCACCTTTTTTTTGGCTACAAAACAGCCCTGCAATTATTTAGCCCACTTTGGTGTTGTAGATGGAGCCCTAAATGGACAGAAATACCAAGAAAAGGGAAGGTGGTAAGTTGAGAAGGGGCAAAAAAAAGTCCTCTTTTTCTCTCTTTGCAGGTGGAGCAGCATGGGAGGGGCAGGTGAACTCTCTGTGACCTTAGGGTTTGCTGTGGGGAAGGGGAACATGCAGCCGGGTTGGGCTGATCCCAAAAATCAGGCAGCAGCACCCATGGGGTGGGGGGGACCCAGTGCAGGAGCAGTATGTAAGCGCTGCAAATCTGTCATGGGACACTCGGGGCTGGAAATGCTCCCCTTTGGAAGATGCATTTTGCAAACCGATTTAAACTCTCTGTGACCTTAGGGTTTGCTGTGGGGAAGGGGAACATGCAGCCGGGTTGGGCTGATCCCAAAAATCAGGCAGCAGCACCCATGGGGTGGGGGGGACCCAGTGCAGGAGCAGTATGTAAGCGCTGCAAATCTGTCATGGGACACTCGGGGCTGGAAATGCTCCCCTTTGGAAGATGCATTTTGCAAACCGATTTATAGTGTTGGGTGATGGAGGGGTGCAGAGCCTTCCTGACTTTCCCTGGGACAGCAGAGGATAGGGGCAGGAGCCGTCGGTACCCACAGTGGGTTGTATTCCACCTCGTTACACCAGGGAGAAGTTGGATCTCTTGGCTTGTTTTTTGGCTGGAGACCTGAGGAAGTTTGCCTGGGAGAAGGTGGTGGCGCAGGAACAGAACCTGGATTTGTGAAATCCTCATTAACCCTGAGTCTGACCCCCCAGGGTGCAGGGAGGTGACACCACACGACATAAGGTCATCCCTCCCTCCCCTGGTTCAGTCCAAACTGCCTTGTAGCCTTTTGAGTGAGCAAAACAGTCAAAAGACAAGAAGTAGCCCAAAAAACTGGAGCTATCCTTCCAGATTAGACATGGCAGGGAATACTTAAGGATTCTTTGCATCCTATATGAAATTTATTTCAGACTGTAATAATAAATCACTTACAGTGGGACCGCAGAGCAGCTGCCGTGCTGTGCTGAGCTCTGGCGCGGTTTCGGCTGAACGCCGGAGGTGTTTGGGGTGCTCTCGGTGAGTCGGCTGGTTCCTGACTGACGGCAGCCTGGTGTTTTCTTACCCAGCCAGACACATTGTGGAAGTGGATGGGAAAAGAGGCCTCTTCCGCGGTCTTACTCCTCGCCTCATCTCAAGCACTTTATCAACTATCACCAGGGGGAGCGTGAAGAAGGTAAAGGTCGGCTTCTCTCTCCATAAATCAGCGCGCTGGGTCGGCCGGTGCTACTGCAGCAGAGCCAGGGAGCCTGCGTGTGCCTGCACCCGGCCACGACTGCACGTGGAGGAATAAAGCACCCATCCCTCTCCATCTCCCAAGGGCTCCAGCACCGGAGAACAGTGCCCATACGCCCAAAAATTATTTTAAAAGTAATTTTAATTTAATTTGAAAAACTGTTTGCCTTTTGTAAGCAGTTTCATGACCCCTCGCTTCCCCTGTTTCACTTTGCATCCTTCCTTCTCCTGTGTTGTTTCTTGCCTTTTTTTCTTCTTCGTCTAGAGCACAACGGCTTGTGGTTTCCTCCTGTCCTCAGACATCAAGGGTTTGTGGCTCAGCATCTCCAGCAGTTCTGACCAGATGTTTCTTCTCTCCCCGCTCAGGCCTTTCCACTGGAAGACATGGAGCACGTTTCTAACAAGGATGATGTGAAGACCTCCCTTAGGAAAGTGGTGAAAGAGGTGAGAAGTGGATATTGCACATGAACGAGTGATCAGGGAGATGGGGTTGGGGATGTGGCTGGAGAGCAAAGGAAACTGAAACCGTGGGCTGCGGGTGAAACTACCTGGAGAGAAACTCCGGGTGAAAAGGCCACAGTGTTTAGTAGCCACTGTGTCCAGCTGTGAAATATTTTGTAGGAGTAGAGGTTTACCACAAACAACAGATTTCAAAAGAGGGACCCAACACAGGTTTCACTACGCGAAGGGGAAGAGCCTGACCTGTGCCGGTGGAGCAGCGCAGCTTTTCATACAGCTGTGGGTTTGTTTTCCTCCCCTTTGCAGACATCTCATGAGATGATGATGCAGTGCGTGTCCCGGGTTGTCTCCCATCCGCTGCACGGTGAGTCCTGTCCCTCTCTGGACTGAGGATCGCCCCAAAACCCTGTTTACTCGCTGTGCTTCTCTATCAGAAATGGCTTCATATGAAACCCCAGAGCAGACGCAGGTCTGAGAGGTTGCTCGGGGAGGCTGACACATGGGCTGGCCCTTGGGAGCAACCCAGCCGAGCAGCGCTGTGCTCTCTTCCCATTCACCCCAGAGCTTGTCCTAGAGATCCCGTGGGGGTAAGGGCCAGAAATCCCCTCCATCGCTTACAGACTAGGGGAGAGCTGTGGTTTCTAATGGATCTCACAGCAATGAGGATCACTGAGGAGCTGGAGGTGATGCGAGTTGAGGGAAGGGAGGGTGGAAGGGTCAGGTTGTGTTTTCCTTCACATCCATTGAAATCCAAACTGGATTTATTCCTTTGTCAGTCCTACGTTTCTTTCCTCCTAGTGATCTCTATGCGCTGCATGGTCCAGTTCGTGGGCCGGGAAGTCAAATACAGGTGAGTGGCTGCAGCTCTGAAGGGTCTGAGCACACAGAAGCGTGGGTCTGGGAGTCAGCAGTGCCTGATGCTCCCCTGCAGTGGGGGATACGCAGCGCAGGAGGTTTGGGAGACTGAAGAGTGAATCTGAGCCCTGATTAGGGGCCGAAGGGAAGTGGGGAGGCTGGGCTTTGTCCCTGGCATGCCTCTGTTCTGTCTTGTCCCTGTGGGGACTTCATTGGCTGTAACACACCTTGCTGATCACGCAGCCAGTCTCCTACCTTTCTGCTTTCGGTGTTGATAGAAAGGGAAGTCAGCAGGGAGGCAGAGAAGGTCATACGAAGCGTTGCTGCAGCCCTGCTGGTCTGCAAGATTTTTCCAGGCCTTTTTCAGTAACACCTGCCTCTCTGCAGCACCAAACATGTGCATCCACCTGAAAGTGTGCTAGACGTGATTGCAGCTGAACCATGACTGCCAGCGTGAGTTCCCAGACGCAGAACGGGGTTCTTGGGCTGAGAATCAGCCCAATCAAAGCAGATTACATGCTGTGGTTGCATCACGTGTATCCACTCGCGCAAAGCGAAGCAGAGCTCTTCAGGCTTCAGCATATAAACAGGTGTCAGCGAGTCGAGTGTTGTTCCAGGCATTATCGCAGCCACGACCCTCCTTCATGGGCTGAGGAGAAGCAGCAGAACAGAGCCACCCACGACATTGCTGGCGTGATGGCTGGGGGGACACTGCTGGGACTGCAGAGTGCGTGCGAAGCTGCGCAGGACAGAGACAGAGCAACCCCTGCACGCTTACAGCTCTTCTCCTTTCTTGGCAGCGGGGTGTTCAGCGCCATCGGCAGGATATTTAAGGAAGAAGGGATCCTGGGATTCTTTGTGTACGTGAGTTGTTGTTTAAATACTTTCTCCCGTAGTCCGAAGGTGCAGAGGGCTCTCCTGGCTGCTCTGCCAAACTCGGAGTTGTGCTGAGCTCGCCCCATCCGAAACCCTGTCTGCCCGTGGGACTCTCACATCACTCCCATGAGCACAGATTAAATCTGTGCCTTTGACGGTGCTCCAGTTTGACCATTAAGTTTGCCCCAGATCTTATCTTTAATCAAACCTTTGATGCCCAAGAGAAAACCTTGTATTTTTTCTTACCTTTCTTTTTCCCTCGATGCTTCTCTGTGTTTCAGCGAAAGGCCATTTAAAGCATTTGTTTGTGCAGCAGGCACCAAGATCAAGTGCAACAATGAGACCCTTGTTGAAAGAAAAGCCAGGGCCTGGATAAAAAGCACATTTCTCTGAAGAGCACCGTGGGTGCTTGTAACGAGCGGGTGGTTCGTGCAGGTTTACCTGTCTGGCAGGAGCGTGGTGCTGCCCAGCTCAGCAGGGTGGCTGCCTGGACCAGGAGGAGCTGAAAAGCGTTTCCAGGCGCTTAGGAAGCGTGGTGAACTGATGGCCATCGCTGAAGTGGATGTATAGAACCCTTAATTAACACTTCTTGCCTTTTTTTCACATCTATATAAAAGCAGAACCACCTGCTGCCTCCGCTCCTGGTGGTGAGATAACTCACTTTATTATGTCAATAATAACAAAGGCAGCTCTGAAATGTCAGGAGGGGGTTTTCAGGCCTGATGCCTTTGCTTCTGCAGTCACAAAATTTGAGCCTCCCTGTGAAACGTGAATGCATCAGGCAAAGGCAAGCAATCACAGGGGGGCTCACTCTGTCCTTCCCCAGGGGCAAAGGGCCAGGGGTCTGCAGAGATGCCATCAGCTGAGCATCACCGCATCTTCCTTGTGCAGCCCCAAGTCTCCTCCATTAAATACCAGTTCCTCTGGGATGTTCCCTGTGCGTGGGGCACGACCAGAGCATGCTGCCCATCAGCCCTCCCTCTCCTCCACCTTCTGAGAAAATAACATGAAAGGAACCGCAGCATTCCCTTCCTCCACATAAAATAAACACTGTCGGCAGCCTAATTAAACTTAATAGTTCACAGGAAAGGCTTTAACACAACCCAAAATGTCTCAGGAGGGCTCTGAAGTTATATGTGCTCTACAACCCCGCGAGGAAATCACGCTGCCCTGAGGGGAACACAAACTGCATCTGTAGGACCAAACTGCTGCTGTTCTGCTCTCAGCCGTCCTAACGCAACCCAAACGCATCCGCTCCCTTCAAATCATTGCAGTGCGCTTATTTCTCACGGCGATAGAACCTCTATGTGGCAATAACGGTGACACACGCTCGCTCTGGGGGTGTGCCTGCCTAGAGATAAACACTTCTCAGGGGATGGACTTATCTCGCTTCCCTCTGTGTCTGCCAGCAGCCCAGAAAGATGTTCCCTGGGCTCTGAAACTGCAGCGTGTGGTCCGCTCGAAGACAGCTTGTCCCCGTCGCTGGGGTTTGTCCTGCTGGGTGGCATCACCATACATCACGCAGGTTTCCTTATCTGCCTGCTGCTGTTTCAGCTTTGAATGACGCGTTATCTTCTAAAAATATTCCTGGTCCAGGTCTCCTTGGACATCTCGCCAAGTGTGAGAGTTGTAGAGCAAATGAACTTGGTTTTTTTAGTCCCTTTCAGAGCCCTGGTCTCCAGTCATTGCATAAAGTCAGACCCAGCATCTGTCATTACTGTGATGACAGAGGAGAGGGGTGGGATCCTCATTGCAAATGGAACAAACGATGCGATTCTCTATCAACAGATGGATGAGGTTTCACTTACATGGTGCAGGTCTGGGCCAGCCCCCCGTTTCTGGGCTTTATTCAGCCCCTGTTGTACCTGCAGCAGCTCAGGAGCCTGCTTCAGACTTGACTTTGAGTTAGAAAAAAGATTTTTTTTTACCAAGGCTGAATGCTAAATGCAAAGCAGACCATCTCTTTGGGACCAGAGCGCTTTGATTTCTGTATCCTGTCTGTTGCTCTTATGTATCACATTTTTTAAGCCAGCGGATCTTCTGTTGAAGGCTTCTGCTGTGCCTGGCCCCTGAGACCTCGGCGTCGTCTCCAGAGCTGCTGCAGCCTTGACAATACACAGGTCGTCTCCAAAAAAATATAAACCCTAACACCGAGCACGCAGAGCAGGCTGTAGCAGAGCGGGCAGTCCCAGTTGCCGTTCTGCTGCTGCAGCACCCACAGCAGAAACAAAACAAGTCCCCTGCTCCAGAAAAGCAGGGAAGGAACTAATGACTCGGGCTGGTGTGCTTGGAGGTGGCTCTTTCCAGCCCAGCAAACACTCCTGTGGCTCCCAACAGCCTCATTTTCAGAATTGTCTGAACACATCTGCTGGTGAAACAGGCACGTTTAACATCCCAGCTCCTTTTGCAGCAGAGCAACTGCACAGCCCAAGCAGGAGCCCTGCTCCCGATGCCTGCACTGCTGCAACGGGTGCTGCTGGAGCGCTGACAAAGTGGAAAACCCCTCTGGGACACGTGCTGCAGAAACTGGGGGTGCTCATGCTGCTGGGAGCTCTGGCCTGTGTGTCAGTGAGAGGTGTAAGGCAAAGCAGCATGTCACCCGTGTCCCCATGCTCCCAGGTGGCAGCAGGGACTGGGAAAAATCAGAGGGACTGGGAAAAATCAGAGGGACTGGAGTGCTGCCCCAGTTAATCCCACTTTGCAGCAGAGCAGGTTTTGCAGGAACAACCCCCCTCATTTTCATTTCACAAAGCAGGGAGATTCCACAAAGAGATGAACTTTTCATTCTGCATCCTGAAGAGCATCTGGAGCTTAACAGAACCCTGCTTCCTCTGTGTCTCGCCTGGCTTTCAGAGGAGGAGTTGGGCCAAGGAGGGATTTGGGGTTAGAACAAGGGGACTTGGACAAGTTGTGCCCAAACCACAGATCCCAAACTTCCTCCTCCAGAGCATCCCATGGCTGGAGCAGCTGGCAGCTGCTGGGACTGTGGCTGGAAAGCCAGGAGAGCTCTTCCCCAAAACCTCCCCTTTTCCCTTCAGTTCCTCCCAAAGTAAAGATGCATTTTGGGGGAGTGGGGTTCCTCTAGATGGGTGGAGGGAGGGCTGGGCGCCTCAGAAGGGAGCACTGGGACCCTCCTGCACCTCACACCTCTCTTTTTGCCGTTGCAGGGGTTTAGTCCCTCACATCCTGGGGGATGTCATCTTCCTCTGGTGCTGCAGCCTCTTGGCTCACTTCATCAACACCTACGCGGTGGACGATAACGTGAGTGGGAGTCCTTGGCGGAGGGGTTGGGACTCCTGTACCCAGCACCCGCAGTTGGAAGGAGTTAATGGAAAGTGGGGGCTAATTTAATACAGACACTTGGGCTTTGGATAAAACCCTGTAGAAGTGCTGAGGGTGCCGTGTCTGCTCAGGACTGTGTTTCAGCTGCAGTTTCGGGGATCAGGTTTGACAAAAAAAAACCAAAACCAAAAAAACCCAACATTCTCCCCAATTCTCGTCTGGGATGTAGAGTGGATCCTGTTGCCCTCTGCCTTCTTCCCCTGCCTCACGCCCGTCACCTCAGGCTCAGAGGGGTGTCACACAATGACAGTGACAGCCTGGTGTTATCCACCTCTTCCACAACCCCTTTGGTTTCTCTTTCCAGTTCAGCCAGGCATCGGTGATCCGGAGCTACACAAAATTTGTGATGGGGGTACGTAGGCAACTGCCGTGTCGTTTCTCCTCTTCCTGCCGTCTGTGGGGTGAGAGCTCACGGTCTGGGGACAAAGGCTGGTCTGTACTTTATATCTAAATGAGGATAACTTATGCTAACATGCAAAAGCTGGAAATAGCTTTTTTGACATGAGGAACATTAGAGAGGCTACCGGTTTTCTGTGCTTTCAGATCGCTGTGAGCATGCTGACATACCCGTTCCTTCTTGTGGGAGACCTCATGGCGGTGAACAACTGTGGGTATGTCGGTCACACTGAGATCTAAGGCTTTCCCTTCCTTTCTTCCAGGCCCTTGTTGTCTGAATCCTCCGCTAACAATCGTAAAGCTTTCATACGGAATCGTAAACTATATGGCACCTGGCGGAGTCAGCTCGTTTCCTGTCGCAGGTTGCTTATAATTTTAGATCAGAGGGCACAGACAAGAGCAGCATAAAAGCCCAAGTGGAGAGAAATAGGGAGATTCGTGGTGGTGGGGTCTGATCTGAACTAGATCGGAGGCAGAAGGGATCAAAGAGGCCGTGCTAGCTCCGGGGAGCGGCACAAGGGAAAGCAAAGCTCTAAATGGGTGCAGACAGGAACAGGACCCAGTTTGCTTTCCCGGTCCCACTGCTGCAAGAAGTCTTCTGCATTCGTGCTTACGGGAAGGGGACTGGGTCTAAGATGCTGGTGTAGTGTCTTGATCTGCTCCTTCCTGAAGGTGTAGATACAGCAAATAGTCCTGGGCTCTTAATGCATCCAGGTAACGCTCCTTGTTTGTACACTCCAGGGGTAATTAGATTACACGTTCTGTTGCATTGTAAATAACGAGGCGGTCATTTGGCCTTCAGCCTGGTGCAGACACTGTTCCTGCATCCTCGCTTACACTTACCGCTGCTCTTGTGTTACCTCTGTCTGGATAATGTGACATCTCTGCAGACTGCCTCAGCTCGCTCTCATTGTCATGCAGGTTGCGTGCTGGACTCCCTCCCTACGCTCCCGCGTTTGCATCCTGGATCCACTGTTGGAGGTATCTCAGTGCTCAGGTGAGGGAGCAGGGCACACACAGGACTTTGGGCTCCCTCTGCTCCTTCCCGGGGTCTCCAGCGCTGCCTGAGAAGTGCCTGTGGTGCATCCTTGACACACTCTGTAACCTATTTCCATCCCTTCGGTTCCAGCACTGGTACCAGGCACAGCAGTATTGGTCTGCCTGTTACATCCCCGAGCTTACAGCCTGCAAACTTCTGGCAAATGCATTGCACACAGCACAGCAGGGTGGCTCTGCCCCTTTCTCAGTAATCCCTGGGGAAATGTCCAACCCTGAGTGCTCACGGGGCTGAAACCCTGATTTCTGCTCCGTAGCAGCCCGGGATGCTCAGGTTTTGCAGCCCCGCAGTGCGTGCATGTCGGCCCTTGCTAACGTAGCTGCAGTTCCCCGGGTGGGTCTCAGCAGGGCTGCCCTGACCCGGTGCTCTCGCTCTCCTCCCCAGGGGCAGCTGTTCCGTGGCTCCAGCCTGCTCTTCCGCAGAGCGCCCATGCCAGCCGCGGGCTTCCCCATTGACTGACTCCTCAGCCGGGAGAGGTGATGGACTTGGATTCCTCAAGAAACCCTAAGCTTGTTTCGATATATGTATATTTTTTTTTTTTCTTTTCGATCCAAAGTCCGCGGTGCCAGAACAAGACACCTATTCTCCAGCAAGGCCAGCAACAAGTTGGTTTCTGGAGATCTGGCTTCAGGCTCCAGCTGGACCAAAGCCCCATCCTCGTGACTGTCTGAACTGGGATGGATAGTGGAGAGAACAGAAGGGAGTTGTCTTGTTTCTTTGGTCCAGGCTGTAGCCCTGGAGTCACTGGTGAAGACTGGAAAGCCAGAAAGTGCCCAGGTACTCAACGAGCCACCCCTGAGATGCAGGGACAAAAGACTGAGCTGGGAAGCAACAAGAGCTCCGAGGCCACCTTGCTGGGAAGGCTACGCCAGCTGTCCCTCTTGTCACTTCTGGAGAGGGCAACATTTGTGTGGCAGGTAGCTCAGCCTGGGCAGGATCACCCCTGTGACCCCTGTTTAAGGTTTTGAGAGTAGCTGAACACTAAGGAACACACCACCTCCGGTGGGCATGAAGGGAAATTACGGTTTCAAAACAGAAAAGGGAAACAGAGTCCCACTACAAAGAGCAGCACAGTCCCCAAGAGACTGGTACGGCTCAGCTCCAGAGCGGTGTTAGGACTTGGAGAGGGATGTGCCCTGCAGATGGTACCTGCTCTGGGAAGGCTTTTTGCAGCGGGACAGGCTGTGTTTAGCGTACACCCAGCAGAGCTGCTGGCAGTAGCCTGGGCAGGCAGCCTGTGTGCATTTCTCAGGGGAGATGGGTCCTGGGTTGGACCGGCCCGTGCGTGGGTGCAGCGTGTCTCTGTACCACCACGACTGCATTGCGTGAGCATCTCCCAGCCAGAAGGACCACGAGCCCCACCGGGCTCCTGCCAAACCTTAGCATCACCGATGGACACGGAACCATGTGTTGCTGTGTGGCAGTATCCTGCTGATCGCGACACACCGAGGGGTTCACCTTGCAGGACAGGTACCTCATCCGATGCTGTCTGGAGGAAAGGAATAAACCTGGAGCTGGCCAAAGGCTTGTGAGGCATCTGGGTCAAAGGCTCCTCACGCACACAGGAGCGTGGCTGGCCCTTGCATGGCAGAGCTCATCAGCGGCAGCAGGGCAGGATTCATCCTCAGTCCCCAGACAAGTGGGTTTTTTTGCACAGGTCTGTGCTGTCATGGCAGCCAGGCAGATTTCCTCCATTTTGGTTCCCCCATGGAGCAGTCTTTTGCGCAGAAGTGTTGCCACACACCCTGGGAAGAGGTTTTGGGGTCCTTGTGCAGGTTGTCATGTGTTGCTGCTGCCACAGCTGGGGTCACATCTCATCCTGGTCCTCTGGGGACCCCAAGCTGCCCTCACAGAGGGTTTTTCCTCCATCAGACAGGTTTGATCCACACCTCCCAGCCAGGGCTTGCAGGACAGTGCTGGTACACACTGGGACCAGCAGTCCCCACCCAGCTCCCCTTGGTCTTGTGAAGTCGGTCCTGTCTGTCCTCCCTCCCTCCCGTGCAGTTTATGTTACAGGAACAGAAGGTGAATAATGCATGGCCCTGTTCCCTAACACCAGAGATTATTTCAAAAAGGTTTTAACTCTGCTCCAAAATACAGCTATGAAACAACAGCTCCTGGGTGTTTTTTTCTTTACAAAGTGTTAACTTTTCCTGCATCACAAGCTCCCTCGCTCAAGGAAGGTTTCAGTTGAAGACAGGCACTTCCTTTGGTTTCTTCCCCAGAGCCGGGGCTAAAGCAGCTTGTTGCAAACTCACCTCCCCTCTCATCTCCCTCAGCTCCGTGGAAGGTTGGGAGGTTTGGGCTGAACAAACTGCATTGGGTGCACCTGGAGTGAGGGGGGAGGCAGCAGTGGGCTTAGCTGCTTGAAAAAATACAGATGAAAGATATTTAGGGATAAAATTGACCCTGAGCTCTTCTGGAAGGGATGATGGAGCCCCTTGGCTGCTGTCAGACCCATCGGGGCGCTCAGCCCACCAGCCTTTTATCACATTCCCTGGCTTCTTGCCTACCCCAACACGAGGCGTTGCATCTCCCAGCTCAGGAACAATATCCCTTTCCCTTAAAATTAAGGCCACCTTCTGCTGGTCACATGCCTGTAAAGCCTCCTGCACCCTGCACACAGCCTGGCTGCAGGCATTGCAATGGAAAGTGCTGTTGCCATTGGGGAATTTACCCAAATCTGTACCGGAGCAAGCGTCCTGCCACCAATTTCTGCCCAGTTCACTGGGACCCACAAACTTTCCTGGAAACACAACATTTGAATATCGCTTTTGGTCAATTTAAAAGAAAATGAGGTTTCAAAGGTTTTGGTGCACTGCCTTACCTGGAAGCAGAGGTTGCCATTTGTAGGATAATTAAATATTTCCTTACTTCTTCCTATTTCTGACTCCTTGCTCCATGCTTTATTTGAGGTGCCACACCAAGAGCAGGCAAGGAGACAGCCCCAACCCTCCCCAGCCCCCACCTTCCCTTAAATTGCCGCCCCGTTAGCGGGTGCCCAGCCCTGCAGCTGATGCTGGTGTAGCACAGCTGATGGGGACAGGGACAGGGCCGTTCCCACAGGAGAGGGGATCCAGGGTGAAACCCACACTCAGGAGAACAAATGAAAGGGTGTGGGGGCAGGTTTGTGTCCAGCACCTGGGATGGAGCCAGGGATTTCTCCCACGCACAGCCCCAGCGCTCGCCTATCTGCCCAGGAAACAAACCTGGGTTTAAATATTGACTCTGTCCTGCACAAAGCCGGGACGGGTGGAGATTGCAGCCGTTGTGTGCCCGCATGGGTTATCAGCCCTCAGTGGAAAACAGAGATTGCCGGGACTTTGGCCTCATCTGATCCCGGCTGCCGGGGGGGAGAACGGAGGCAGCGCGACAGCTGGGAGAGGGCAACTCAGGTCAAGCCTGCCCTGACTCCGTGGGGCCTGGGCGCTTGGGTCTGGCAGGATTTGGGGAACAACAAGATGCCGGTGAAGCTCCTGTGCCCGGGGAAACTGCAGCTGAGCTCAGCCCGATGGCATCGTCCTTCCCGTTCCCCCTGCAGAGCCATCCCGCT
>NW_010135350.1:0-4090 GCF_000699245.1 Pterocles gutturalis
TCACTGCACGTGTGTGAAAACTGGGAAGCTGTATATAAACTAGAGGCAGTTGCAGCTTGTGCTTTCACATGTGCCAAGGGGTCTTTCAGATGGGCTTTCTCTCATCAGTTTCTACATAACTGTTACTATGTGAAAAAGCAGTATTAAATGTTTTTATATGAAAGATGTGTTATGCACAATGCGAAATGTTTGCCTTCCATTACCGTTTCCCCTCAGCATCACTGGAGTGACTGTAATTTAGCCCAGTTTATTTATGGATGTACTATAACGAAGCTGTGTTTCACTAGTGCTTTTAGCATTCCAGTCAGTAACAAAATTATTTGGAAACATAGTTCTATTAAAACTGGGAAGCAAAAACAAAATTATTTGGAAACATAGTTCTATTATTTTTGGAACTTACTACTGATAATTATATTGGAGAAAAATATGGCTTTCTTTGAATTCTGTTTTTTAAAGTCCTATATACATGTTTTGTATTGATGGACAGGGAAGTTGCGGTCTTGAATTTTTTAAATGTAATTTCTTCAGTTAAAAATCTCTGGAGCTTTAGGTATTGACATAGATGTTGAAATTTTACATAAAATAAAGATATTTCAAAAGGAGAGATATATTAACAAACTGCAAAATTTGTATAGAAAATGTTGAAAGATTTTTTTTTAATCATTTGCAACTACCTCACAAGTCTTTTATGTATTTTGTGATCACCGAATCTTAAATATAGACTATCCTAAAAAGGAAAAACACTGGAAAATATCAGTTATGTTATTTGTAGTTGTTTTGTGTAGTACCTTAGCGTATCTAGTGTGTCTGTACCTACCGTTGTAATAACGTATTTGTCTTAAAGAGTCACTAGTTATTCTCTTCCAAATATTATTATTATCAAGTGTTATTTAATTACTGTCTTGTAGTATTCAGTATGATTATAATTGTAAACTACATGATGATCAAATGTTTTCCTTTAATAGTATCTTGTTACTACACACTCACAACAAAGCCAGTATGTTGTTTATTTGTTATGAAATACAGATGACAGTAAGTGATAGTGAATATTCCAGAATTCATAGTTTTAGGGGAGTTACGGATTAATGTAGAAGAGTTATACAGGGAATCAAATCAAGCTCATTACATATGGTAAGATATGTGACTTATTTATCTAAATGAAGTTTCAACTATGTCTGTCTTTTCTAAAATTAGGTCAGCCGTATCGTGATTTGAAAATGTGCACTTAGGGCACCCATGTAGCCTTAATAGCCCTATCACCAATGTCCACAGAACCTTAACTGTTTTATCACAGCTGCTTTCCTAACACACTTCAATTTCACTGAAATCAAGGCAGAATATATCTGAACATAAGAATAATTATATTTTTGTATAGCTAAGCTTATGTCAGACTTAGAAGTTGGATGTTGCATAACTGAAAACATTTTGGTAAGTCACCATCATGCGAAGATCATAAAAGGCATTCTGCTTTACGCTTTTAAAGACAGATTTTGAAACCTGGCTGCAGTTTTTACTCCTCAGATAGCAGGGGTAGGTATTTGAGAATGCAGTCACTGGTGACTGGATATCAAAGGACCAGGTCTATGTGCTAAATCAAGCTTAGCTCACAGAAAGTTAGTTAAAAACTTAGCTTAAAAGATTAAAAGCACATTCATGCCAAAATCACCCTATATGTTGACTAGAAGCTGTGTTCTGTCCAGACAGCAGTGTGATGGGGTGGTGCCTTTCAGCACGGGTTGGGACATATGACCGGAGTACTGCAGAAGTAGAATAGACATTGTAAAAGAAAGGGCAAAGAGCTTGTCCAGGTGTGTGCCTCTCGAATGTCACATAGGTGGTAATACAAGTAAAAGGAAGACTTGAAGAGTGGCAGTGTGGTACCAAATGGTTCCGAAAGTGTGAGTGTCACTCTTGGTATTCCTGAGCAGCTACACTGCTGAGCAGCCAAGTGGATGTTACAGTCAGTTTTTATAAATAAAAACTGCATCTGTACACCAGTATGGGTGAGCAGATATAAACACACAGTAAGTGTTTCATATGGAGATGACTTGAGGGATTGGGCTTAGAAGCAAGGAAGTATGTAGATATATCCTTGGCATAGATATTCCCTTAGGATTTACTCATATTAATATTAGAGCTGCAGTGCATATGCCAATATTCTTGTAGTGCAAGTATCAGCTTTATGTCAGCAGTAGAATACCTTAAATGTAGTTGATAACTGATTTATTTGAACTCTGTTGTACTGTGACGAGACCACTCCAGTTCTGTGCTGTCAAGCTCTGTGCCATTAAAAAAGCTGAGAAAATTATTCGCATTTTTGAAGGCAAAAAAGATGTCAGATTTATTTTCCTGACAGATTTTAAAGTTTATTCATGTCAATTTGTAATCTTTAGATTGTGAGAATGCAGAGTGCAGGTCTGGCCTCACAACATTCCCTTTTAAATTTTTGGAAGTACCTGAGGACAGAATTATATTTGCTAAATTTTCAATATTTTTCGTGGAACAACCTCCCTGACCTCCTGCTGCCCGCAACATATGCACACTCTGGGATTATCCATACAAAATTCTTGAGTGTAAAAGTGGATCTTTACTTTGGCATATACTGTAGATTTGTGCAAACATGCTGGCAGCCAGCATGTTTGAGCAAACATCCTCAGCTAAGCCAGGAAGGCTGAAAGTGCTGTCCTGCCTAAGGTGCAAAATAACTTTTGCTGCAGAAAACCTATTCTACAGTTGCATGATTGTTCAGAATAGGGAATCTGATGTCTGTATTGCTCATTGAAGTACAAAGCTACTTTAAAAAATATTGAAAAATATTTTTTGCATGACAGGTTATCTCCATACATGAAGTGTAATGTTGGCTTGTAAATTTGGCACTTCTCTCTTAAAACAACCACACTGATATTTTAGATTTGGTTTTACATATTTCTCTTAAAGCTTGTTGTTTAGTCTATGTATAGGCGAGGCTTGAATGAGTGTTTATTTGCTTTAATTTTGTAAGTTTTCTTCATATGCTTTGCCAATGAAGAAACACCACTGTTATCCATAATATTCATGTAACTGAGACCATAAGTTTTTTTCAAAAACTGAAGGAAAACATGGAATTTTCAAACTTGGTTTCTAAAGTCCTGAGTCTCTGTGTAGGCACGGAAATATTTGCATCAAGAAAATTGTATTAGTTTTGGTTAGCGAACTCTATAATAGTATTGATGCCAGTAGGAGCTGTGAGTGGCTCCACATTTTAAAATAAAGCTGTGTGCTTGGTGAAGGAGTAAGGGTCTACAAGCCTCATCAAGCTCTGAAAAGTCTTGATTAAGATAATACTGATTCTTTTCATATGTTGTGCTTGTTGTGTAGCTACAGGCATGTTCTGGTAAAGCATACTCTTCAAACCCCACACAGACCTCTGCTGCTTTCAGAACCACTAGCAAATGAACACCTGTTGCAGGAGATTTCCTAGCTTCTCTTCTAGTTTCTGATTCCCTGCCCTGTCATTGAGTCTTGATAAAAGAAATCAGATGTTACTGATAGGGGCTACAACTATATATTATATATTGATTTTCTAGTTTACATATTGAAGGGTGGTAAAATCTAACAAAACCATGTGACTGATTAAAAAAAAAACAACAACAAACCACACCCATGCAATTTGTTATTTTGAGAGTAATTACAGATTGCAGTTATCAAAGTCTCTCCATAGCAATGTATTGGAAATTAGACCAGGATTAAACTATATAAAAGCAGCAGACATCTTTGAAAGTGTTCATAGAGGAGTTAAATTGGTTGTTAAAAAGATATAACAATACAATTTTGTGTAGAAGGTGTTAAGTTTTGTGTCTTAATGCAGTCATTTAAATCTGGTGAAGAACACTTGTGATCACCTCTCTGCAGAAGATGTAATACAGTCGTTCATGGAGTGTACTAAGCAAGTGCTTCTGCTTCCCCATTGTGGGTGGTGGCTTGATCTTGGATCTTAGCAACTATGTTTCGACCCTCTGTGGGAAGAGAGGATATAAAATATGTGTCGCAGAGTGGCACTGAGTAATTGTTTGGAGTAAAATGGGATTAGAGAGTAAATCCTACCTTTATA